>NC_135513.1:8866677-8986677 GCF_051989575.1 Stigmatopora nigra
TTGTAGTTTTGTGACAACCAAGAAAATGTGATGTCCACACGTGTGGACGCCAGATCCAAGGAGGTTTAAACCATTGTCACTCGGTCTTACAGTGCCGACTGTATTTAGGAGGCACGCTCTCACCTGGCACAAATCCGGATCCAGGGTTGTGTCTGTATCTTGGTCGCGTTCCAAGAGAGCCAGAGGGAGGGCGACACGATGGCTGTTGCTAAGGGTGTGAGCCAAGGTGCTGTATAACCTGGTGGCACCTCCACCCATTGGATAACCTGGTAAGAAAAACACCAATATGGTGGAATATGAGTCACACGTGACACACAATGGCAAATGTTGAGCAAATAAACGGTGCCATTTGTTTACTTTTCCATTCAGTTGGTGTGCACAGGACCGTGTTTTTGTTATGACTCGCATGCTCGCAGCTATGCCGTCCTGTGATCGATAGATAACTCTTAACTGAGGGGTGTTTGAACACTCAGATATTGCACGTGAGTGTGTTTGTGTGTGTGTATTGAAGCATCTGTTATCAATTAACCAGTGGATAATCGCCTCTCCTTTGAAAGACACCAGCTTGACCCTGTGGCTGGTCGCTGACACAAAATGACCCGAATGTCAATGGGGAGTTAACCAGTCAGACGACAGCCACTAAATGGATCAAGCTGCGAAATAGTTTGCGTTACAGTCATTAGATAGATACGCTTGAAATGACCCTCTAATGTCTTGAACCAATAAGGCATCATAATATTTGGATTTCAAAGTACATTACATTAGGAATTATTGGCGCAAGCTTGCCTAGTCAATGTGGGTCATATTGATTTGGACTAGGTCTGATACAATGTGTTAATGTTCATAACCCAAAAAAAACAATCAATACTAAAATAGATTCCTAGTATCCCCATTACATCTGTTTATATGGGAATATCTTTGAGAACTTGTACACATTTTCAATTAAAAAGGCTGTTTTTACAATAAAATAATCCATCTATTTCTACACAGCATCACCTTATTAGAATAGATGAATCCACTAATTAATTGGAGTATGAAAATTCTTAATTATTAAAATTCACTAAAACAGACATTCTTAATGAGGAAAAGATCTAAATGATAAATTCTCATATATAAAGACCCTCTGATTATTTTGTCTTTCATTTTTCAAAATTTCCTATAATTGTTTTGGGGTAAAGAAAAGAAAATTGTGCTATGTGCATGGTATAAAACCAGCAAACGTGAGAGCTGCTACCACACTATGGAGAACTCAGTACAACAAATACTACAAATCAAGTTAAAATCTCCCATCTTGCATCCACGAATGTGTAGAAGCACACCCATCAAACTGACACAGGACTAAATTTAAACACAACAAAAAATAAGACAAGTTGCTTACTCATTGTACCCATCTCTATGTCCACGTTATGGTCTAATCACTGCGTTGTCGGGATCTGAAGATGAAAGCGATGTGACGTCCGTAAGTGTAAGCAGAGATCTGTTTTAGCTGCGCTTACTGGAACCTATAAAGCCTCGGGGGCGGGGAGGCCGATTACTAAGCGGAGACGTCATTCAGCCCGCCAACAGTATGAAGGTCATGTGCTGGTTTGACAGCGTAGTAAGCACAATACTCCTCTCTCACAACACCCCGGCACACACAATGGCCCATACAGTCTGTGTTAACAAGTGGTCGTCCCTGAGTTTAAGTGAACATAAAGTCTTATTTTTATGTGATTTTTTAACTGTCGCCTAGCATCTATTGTGTAAAGGTGTGTCTGCAAGCAAAGATTGCAGGTATGGAGCAACACCTCCTTGTTGAGGTCATCCAATCCTCATTTTTCAGTGTACTTTTCCACAACGTTTTCATTTCATATATATCTAAACAGGCCTGCAAAACAAACTAATGACCACACGCTGCAAACAGTTGGTAAATGTGCAAAGGATCTACAATATACTTGCATTTAGTAAGCGGAAAGCGAAACTTATGTAATAGTTAGTAGTTATAATAGTTAGTGTTTTTATTTTACCTATTATACCTGTTCGTATTTTACCTTTTTATCTACCTAGAAGTTGACTTTGGCACTGTTGGAATGTGACCCTAATGACCTTAATTATCGAGTAATGACATTCTTGTAAAGATAGTTTGTTATGTAACGTGGTTTGGAAAGGTCCCTGCTGCTAAATTTTAATAGGAGAAAACTGGTTTTACCACACTTAATATAGTTTTTTAAGAGCTGGAAAATGACTGCACTGTCTAATATGAAACTTGACCACCTTTAAAATGGTCAATTCATCAGGCCATCCTTTCAGGGTTATGGTTGAAAAAGACAGCATATTAAAGAACATACAGTACTTGCGGTCTCCAAGTGATGACTCAAATTTGTGTGCGCACACGACTCACGCCTGTGCACACCGGATACTTACCACACGTCACGACACGCAAGGCTCAGTGGAAAATGTCTCCTAACATCAAAAGGTTGTGGGTTGAATCCCCTGTCTAGGTGACCGAGTCCAAGTTTAGCCCATTCCTCAAAACTGTCAAGAGTGACATGTACATAATGAGCCCAAACTATAAATATACCTTTAAAAAAGGCTAGGTTGAAGAGTTAAGGTTAAGAGAGTATGTCTTAATTTTGCATTACTTTAATTTGACAGCCAAAACAATGTTTTCAACTGTTTTTATATAACAAGACCAAAAATAAAAAGGTTAACCATTAATTAAAAATAAATCATTGAGAGAAAAACAATAGTCGCAGGGGTGGCCATGTCTGGTCCCCTAGAGCCCCTATCAAGTATGATATCCATATCACCCTCTTCTACCACACCTGAATCAAATGATCAACTCATCATTCCAGATGCATCATACCGATCCCAATCATTTTATTCAGATGTGTTGGTCGAGGAAGACATGAAAAAAAGACTGGATCAAAACTACTGCTGTTGCAAAACTATTCATTCATTCATTCTCTGAACCGCTTTATCCTCACAAGGGTCGCAGGGGGGCTGGAGCCTATCCCAGCTGACTTTGGGCCAGAGGCGGGGGACACCCTGAATCGGTGGACAACCAATCACATTTATACTCACATCAAGGTCTATTTAAAGTGTCCAACCAGCCAACCATTCAAGTTTTTGGTATGTGGGAGGAAACCAGAGTACCCAGAGAAAACCCACGCAGGCCCAGGGAGAACATGCAAACTCAACAAAGGTGGATAGACCTGGATTTGAACCCATAACCCCACAGCTGTGAGTCCGGCGCTTCAACAACTCATGTGACAGCCCTTTTGGTGACATTAGGTGTGTGAAAAATTAGATTTCGTAATATTTTTGGAGGTTTATGTGATCCCTGCTGATAAAACTTTCATGAGAAGAACTAGTTAATATAGGCGACATTGTTTTAAATAAAAATATTGTTAGATGATGGTTTCCCATAGGATTTTTTCAATGCAAAAAGTGTATCAGCTCAAAAAAGATTAAGGGGAAAAACTCCCTTAAAGAATAGTGCAAAATGAAATTCAGCCCAGGACACCAAATTTCTGGTGACCTTTGATTGTGCAAAAAATAATAATAATAATAATAATAAATAAAAATGAAAGGTCGAGACTTTTTGCAAACATATACCTTATCTCTGATATGTCTGGATACTTTTGACGACACTCTTAAAACATATGTCAGTGGCCTGTAAGAATTCACACATGAGCCGTGCTGTCCTATAAACAGTGCAACAATTACAGTAAATAACAATAACATCATTATCCTCATCATGATTGTCTTGAAGGTTACAACAATAGGATGGGAGTGTGTTAAGCGTTATTTGTAGCACACAGGCAAGAGAGTATTTCGAAACGTTAAGTGCTAGATTGGGAAACCATGAGCAGGTTTAGGCTGTATTGACAGAGCGTGTGAGTAAAAAAGAGAAGGCGAGCTTCTCAGCCAGAGAGAGAGAGGGAGATCGAGCTCTATACTTTAATAGGACTTTGACATTTCCATATTGGGAAAGGGCAATTGCCTCATTACATTTCAGTACCTTGCTCTGGAAAACATTCTGTAGGTCATTTTCCATGGCGATTAAATTGTCATGTTTTACCATCTACTATAAAATCAAAATGTGTGTTATTTTGCGTTGAACTTATAAAGGCAGACCGCCAAGCACTATTTATGGATTCATGTTGAGAGACAAGGGTTGTTTTCACACTACTACAGCAGTCTATGTATACTGCACACTTCAACACAATAAGAAAAGCGATAATATCATGTTACGCATTCATCCCACTTCGATCTCCACTTTAATCTCTGACCTTTAGAATAGCCTCGTCTTCCACAATAAACTCTGATTTAACACTACAACTACCGTATGTACAGCTGTGGAACTCCAAAAGGTTGGAAATAAGTTGAAAAGGTGACACATTTCTAGGGGTCTTGTAAAAACATATTACTTACATAGGCAAAATGTATCTGAACCAACACAAAGAATACAACACAGACAAAAAGAACAGAATGCAACTAATATGTCATAGCAAAAAATACAAAAGAGCAAAGTCTGTTACTTTTTTTGTTATTTTTCAGCAAACATACCTGTAGATGCAGCTGTTTCTTTTGCTTCCTTACTGCTAAATTGCTACTTTCCTCTTGTGCCTGCTTTGCCTGTGTAAGATTCTAAATGCTTATGGGTGACCCTGCTGACAGCCAGTGTTGTTGCCAGCTTGTAACCCTGTACTCACATAGCAAGGTCATTTATAAGGGAAAACTAGATAGTAATTGTGAGATGGTTAAATCTGCCCTCTGCTGGATGTACCTTAGTTTGCACAAAAAAATCTCAATGCACACCAACCACCATCTGAAATTCTTTTAATTTAAAACTATATATTTAACTTATATTAATAATAGTCATTCTCATTAAAGTTTTATCAGCGGGGATCACATAAACCTCCAAAACACCTCTATCCTTAAGTTCTTTATAATCCTATACACCCGTGGTAGGGAACCTAAGGCTCGGGAGCCATATGTGGCTCTTTTGATGGGTGTATATGGCTCTGCGCCTTTTTAAATCATAATTTTTCTTCATTAGACTCTTCTGCATGCATACTCTCATTGATTAGCAACAGTGAAAGAAAAACTGGCACTGCAGCCTTTGTAAAATTTAATAGTTGTGTCATTCTCGAAACTTTTGGCCATGATTGTAGTCTTTAAAAAATGTCTAGGAAAAGGGCTTCATCTGCGTTTACAGATTAGAGAAATTAATGGAATGTGAAAGGTTTCTTTACAAGAAAAAATAAAAATAAAAAACATTCTTCACAAAAATATATTTGATCGTTTCGAATGTAGTGTTTGATGAAGGTTTTGCTTTACTTAAGTTTAGGTGCCCATGTTTTACAATGCACGAACATTCAAATGAGCGTGACGTTAACACCAGACCGTTTTTTATATTGCATTATTTAAATGTTCATACCATGAGGTAAACATAGCCTACGATAAATACAGTAATGCATGATGTTTGGTTGATATCGGATTTGGTAGATCTTACCTGGGAAAAGAAATCTTTACTCTTATCATTTGGGCAAGAATTGTGTTTTGCCGAAATGTATTTACGCGACCATCGAGCCACCGAAACGTCGTCGCAGGCTGGTGTCGTCATTCACTATAACTTGTGACGTGAGACATTATACCAGCATAGTGATTGTCGAAAATAAAGTATAAACGTGTAATTTGCCCCATTCTTGCATGCTTCCAGTTTTGCAAAATGTTTTCTATTTACTGAACACAAATCTGAATTTTAAAATGTCTTTTTTTAAATTGGTTTTCATATTTTGTGTGGTAGAATTGAGATACGTATTGTTTTGCTTACTATAATTCAATTATTCAACTTAAAATGTGAAGGTAAATACACGGTAACCCAAAAAAATGTGTCTGCCTTTTCAATAACCCGTTCCTTTTAAATACGGTCAGATTTTTTTTGGTTGCATTATCAAAAGCCAGTTGAAAATACACATCACGCATCTAGTTTTGTGTGTGTTGTTTCTATGGTTGAAATCAAAGAACCAACGTGGTGACGTCTAATTCATGCGACTTTCCTTGAGTCCTTTGCAAGATGGAACAAAAGTGTGAGAAGTGGTCTGTTTCCGAGGTCGAATGTTTCTTAGACATTTTAACTGACGAACACATCAATAATCCTTTCGACAAGAACCATAGAAACTCCGAAACATTTGCGCAGATTCAGGATTCTCTGGCTCAGCGCGGATTTTACCGTACGACCTCGCAGTGTCGGAATAAAGTCAAGAAACTATACAAGCGATACATTCGAGCATGCAAAACGCTCCAAAATCCCGTATGCTCCGACCAAGAAAAAAACAACTTCCGTTACTTTGACGCCGTCGACGCAATTATAGGAGGGGAAAAAAGCCTCGGGCGAAATATGTTGCAGGTCAACCAACCAGAAATCGCACAAACCGGTGAGAATTTTCTGCACATCCCTTGCGCTATTGCTAGATAGTGTGCTAAAAAACGAATCAGATTTTGATATGCAAGAACTGGAACTGGTCTTTGTGTATTTTGTCTATTTGTATTCACTTTCAAGACTAGCCACTTCCAATTTTATGGCACAAATATTAGAAATAACATCATCTACAACTTGTACATTTTTGTTTTTGTCACAGATGGAGATGTGACATTTGCAGTCAAAGATGAGTACATTCCAATCAGCTCATCTCCAATTAAAAGTGCAGACCACAGCCAAACACAAGTAACTTTTCCGGTTATCTCTGAGGTATCCTCTTTGGCCTGTGTATCATCAAATCCAAATGCAAATACTTCTCCAATCCCAGGTAATTTTTGTTTGTAATCTATCAAATTACTGGTAGGTCATACATACATTCGTACATGCATAACAAGAATACATGCCGTTTACATAGTGATACTACAACGACAATCTGCAGCGATTGTGTTGTAGAGTGGTGAAAAAACATTTGCACGCCGCATGTCATTTTGGGCATCGGGCATTCACTGGTGTCGTCCACTTAGTCTTGTTTATCCTGCAACATTTGGCCGTTTTGTCTTTTATAATATAACAGAAACTACTGTATTCTCTGTTATAAGGCCCATCTTTAAATTTGTTTCATAAATAGTGGTAGTGGTGGTAGTAGTAGTAGGGAAATGTGTAATTGGATTGGATACCTTTATTTATCCTGTATTTGGGAAATTGCATTGTTACAGTAGCAAGAGGGTGAGAATGCAGTTACAGAAAAGGCCTAGTTACACATAGTTAAAAGTTAAACAATACAGTCACAAAGGCTACAGAACAACAAAGCAAAAAGCACAAAGTGCAAAGCATAATATATGGGATCATTAAAAATCATGATATACACTAGATGGAGCTGTGATAGTAGGGGGTTGTGTTACATACATCCACCAGAAGAAGCTATACTCTTAGTAATGGGGGGTGTTATACATCCTCTAGATGGGGAGGTGGGGCTGCAGTAGTAGTAGTGGGCTGTATTATAGATCCACTAGCAGCTAGCTAGAGCTGCAGTAGTAGTTGGGTGTGTAATATATATCCACTAGATGGAGCTGTGGTTGGGGTTGTGTTATATGTCGAGATTGAGCTTTGCTAAAGCAAATTTTATACAAAAGTTTAAGTTTCTTAGTTTCGCCAGAAAATTCGATACATTCCATATAATGTGTGTTGGTCGCATTTAATACAGAAAATAAATTCTACAACCTTTGCTGAGGGACAGGTTGATCAAATGTATGTGGTAGGAGTGGGTAGTAGAAGTTTCCTAAAGTTTTATCTGATTGTGCTGAAAATAAACTAGTTTGAAAGCATTGAAACCAGACAAGACAGTAACATCTAGTGGTGTATCGCCAATACATCATCAGCTTCTAATACTCTTTGGTATACTGATATCAGTAAAATGTGTTCTACAAAACAATTAGTCCTAAAACGGACATCGAAATCTATTTCTAGTGTGGTGATTTGCG
Source organism: Stigmatopora nigra (assembly GCF_051989575.1). NCBI lineage: Eukaryota > Metazoa > Chordata > Actinopteri > Syngnathiformes > Syngnathidae > Stigmatopora > Stigmatopora nigra. The sequence goes on from NC_135513.1 coordinate 8,874,628, forward strand.
TAGATTCAGTTGGATTATCACTGTGTAAAGGGGGCCTAAAACTTGAAATCCTTTCGTTTTCAGTGGTAGTTAAAAGTACCTTGCTCTATATTCTTTCAACAGATCCATCTGATCAGGTGGCCAAAGCCATTGCTAATTTTCTTATCATGGATATCTATCCTCCCGAGCTGGCAGCCGGTGAAGGCTTCATCAAGATGATCCACTCACTGTTTCCCACCTGCAAGGAAGTTCCATCACCTCTCTTCCTTGAGAACTTCTTGAAAGAACACCAAAGCAGACTAAAGAAAAACCTTGCTGATATGCTGTGGGCATCCTGTAATGGAAAAAACAAAAAGAGGTCTGATGACACCTCTTTGATAGCGAATGGCAACGGTCATGTTGGGCAACCTCCCAGACAAAAGGGAGAAGCTTCTTACTATCCCACACTAAGTGTAGATGTTTGGGTTCAAAACTGGGAGGGCAATAATGAGGATTATATCACACTCTTTGCACATCTTATAGACACTGACTTCAATTGGCACAATGTCCACTTGGCAACACAAAAACTGAATGAGAGTGTTGCACCGGATAAGATGCTTGAGAGCTTAGACATCCAAGTAAGGCTTATGGCCAAAGAGTGGGGAATTTCTCATGTTAATCTAGTCTTACTTGGAGGTAAAGAAAACGATAGAAGTCCAATAAAAAATAGGAAATCTCAAGGAACAATCTTTCCGGAGATCAAAACATACAAGTCACCCAAGGAATCACAGAATCCTGGATGCGGTCTATCAAGTGAAAGACCCCCATTTGTCCCATGCTTTTTCAGCGTCATGCAGGGATGCATTGAGGAAATAATGTCACACCCTGTTGTATCCAAGACACTGTCTCAATTCCAAAGTGTTCTTTTTACCTTGCTCCATCCCCCTGATTGCACGTCTTACGGCTACAACAGGTTGCAGAGTGTGAGCAAAGAGGTTCAGGCAGAGTTAAACGCATGGGCCACTCGCCATCTGCCAGCCTGGTATCGACTCTATCCTTTGCTGAACACACTTCTAAAGCATAAAAAGCTCATAATGGGTTTTATGAAAGAGATCAAATCTGAAAACCTTTCTGATGAAGACACTGCTTCAGCATCATGCTCCTCTAGCGGTGGTGCCAACTCTTCATCCAGGTCATATAACTTAACATTGTCCCCTGGCGAATGGAAGATCATGCAGGAGTTAAGTTTGGTCCTCAAACTTTTTGATGTTGCGTGCCACACACTTGCCAAAGAAACCTTGCCATCTTTATCTTTGATCAAACCCATTCTTACCGGCCTGCTTAACTGCCACCTTGTGTGCCGACCAGAAGACACAATGATTCCAAAAGAGTTGAAGCAGATGGTGCGGTTAAAGTTGGCAAGTTATTACAGCAATCCGGATGTCAACAGGATTTTGTGTGTGGCCTGTTCCCTCGACCCTCAATTTAATGGGCTGCGATTTATGGACAAAACGGTGAGTGTTTGATTCATTCTAATGAAATTTTGACCAGACATTGGTCTCAACTCAATCCACACATGAAAAGAAATCATAACATGAGAGGCCATTTGTTTTCTCTGTAGCAATTGTGCCTGTTGCCTCCTTTTAATGGTACTTTCACGGAGGTCCTTAGCTCGTCACGTTAGTATGTCATGTTTTTGTTTTTGCCTGTGTTATTGGAATTCATTCCTTATAAACTGGACCAAACTGAACCTATATTTTAGCCATTGGGCTAAGAACCGCCCCTCTCCAATAGGGTCCGCAAGCCAGTTGTAAGAAACGAGATGGATATATTCTGTCTGCTAGACCTCTTACCGATTGTAGGACAAAGGCTTGAATATAAGCATGAATGACGGACTTAAATGTTGTGATTTCTTGTCATCTGTAGATTATTTTAATTCATAATAATAACGTCTAGTAGAAATTTCAGTGAAAATCACTTTAATGAGAAACGTTAGTACTTAATTTGCCCATTGTACATACAGTAACAACATTTTGTATTCACCTCTATAATTCAACGCTCATCTAAATGTGTTTTATCTTTCACTTTCAAGGAACAAAACCAGACATTCGATTGGCTTAAGGAAGAAGCCATCAGGTTAGCAAAGGCGGATGGAAAGACTGACAATGTAAATGAGTTTAGGCTGGGCAAGAGAAGCTTGCCCTCTGATTTAGAAAAACCAAAGACTTACTTCTTGAGAACCAAAAAATCCAAACAATCTCACTCAATGGACTCTGAAGCTCTAGAGAACGGGCCAAAAAATGAAGTGGGGGTCAAAGATGTGAAGGACCTGGCAGAGCCTGACTCACAAAGTGAGGTGTCTGGTATGGAATTCTTGCTCGGAGACTTGTTCCCTACAGTTCAGAGCAAGGAGGATTCGCTGGAAGAGTCTGTCAACATGGAACTATCTTTGTTCCGAGCTTGCGCTGGGGCCACGTTGGGAATCGAGCCCCTGCAGTGGTGGAAGAAAAACGCGTTCCAATTTCCAAATTTAGTTAGAGTGGCACGGGTTTACCTGGCTGCCCCAGCAGCACTCGCTTATATGGTTCAGGACTTTATGCAGGACAGAGCACAATTGATAAAGAATAGACACAACATCCCACCAAAAAGTTTAGACACCATCCTATTTCTGCATCACAATCAGATGTTCACATCTGACTTCAGTTGTTATTGATATTGGGATTTTTATTATTTCATTTAAATGTTTTAGCCTTGTGCCAAAACTTTCAGCACATAAGTTTCCTGGCCTGGTTTAAATGATCTGTTCAAAGTTTTTTTTTAAATCAATTTTGTAGTATTCTAGCAGTAAACCACTGTTTTTTCCTGTTTTGAAATGTTAAACTTTCTCACTACAATGGAAACCTGCTTTTTTTATTGTGTTTTGACAGGAAGTCATTGAGTACATATTGTAACTTTTCATGCACAGTGTATGCTAGGAGTGAAGACCTAACAATTTCACAAAGAATGGCATTGGATGCAAGTCCCAAGAGGACACCATTTCACCAATATGGTGGTTTTTCAAGTGTAATCGGTTGAACAGCAAAAACTCATTGGCGACATCCATTGAGCTGGATTGTTAGACATGTTTTTTTTGCACCCATTGGAGCATTTTGTGCAAGGGGAGGTTGTTATACAATTGTGAGATGATGCATAGTTATAATATACTAGTTATTAGTTTATATAAATGTTTGGCCTACAGGGAAATAGTACCTCCATTTTTCTCATTGACTAGTACCATCATCCATTTTTCTTAACCACCATCAGTGTCACATGGTCCAACAGCACTGGCAAGTTTTTGAAGGATGATTTCGTAGATTCCTACTGTATAACATCCCTCACATTAATAGTTCTTATAATAAATAAAAACAATTACATTGTGTTGTTTTATCCGTCATTCTCATTGTAGCATCATACTGAAATAGCAATCTTGGTTTTGACCAACTTATGTATGAAATGTATTTCAAGACTGAGGATTTATATAGTGTATTTTTGAACAGTATATTTATATATGCACACTTTTTAATAGCTTCCTGAGGAGGCCACTTACTATACATAGTATACTTTTGCCGAAGAACCAATTTAACTGGATTGTACAAAATACAGAAAAGAAAGAAAATGTTTACTCAATATCAACACAGAGTACATGGTACTACACTTACTCAAGTACTTTTGCATTAAGTGTGACACTGTGTCTGTTCCTCTTAAGGTGGGCTATTTTCTTACAGTGGATAAAGACAAACAAGGGATGGATGAATGCCAGGAGAGTGATGAGGGTGAGGGCAATGTCCACCTGTAACCCAAAGCAGAGAAATCAATATGCCTGTAAGTTGCCATAGACCTCCTTTCACCCTATATGTTGATTTCAACCATTGAAATTCATTTTTGTTGTTTTGGTTAGATGTTTGACATTTGAAATTAAATATTGCCTGGCTGAGCATCACACTTTTAGAAACTAACATCAGTGCTAACTATTGAGTTTAAGTTTGAGCTTGCTTTATTAGCTTAATTCAGTGAGTGGAGTCACTTATATATTTAATATATAAATAGGCTGAATAGCAGGGCTTCTCCATATGTCAATCGCGAGTTACCAGTCGATCAAATGACAGTAAGATTTGATATAAGGATTGGATTTGTAGTAAATTTTTACAAGATACTTGAGCTGGGAAACAGTCATCACAAGTTCAAGCACAACTATTACCTGGCTACAATATTTTGGTTCCTGCTGGCATCAGGTATATCATCTGCATACATAACTACTCAGCTTTGTTAGGGGCCCGAAAAAAAATAGATTGAGCAAAAAGGTTTTAGCACTCCTGCTGTATGTACTGTTTCACATATAAGGTCAGAAAGCTTAGATTGCAGTCCAATACTTACATAAAAAGGATCTCCTCCAAGCGGTCCTTTAACCAGTGCAAAGCAGGGGTACTGAAGTAGTGATATTACTGATGACATAGACATGACAAGGCCATACAGTTTCCCAAAGTGACAAGCTGGGAAACTGATGGAAGCGTTTATCATTAATTTGACAGGCAGTTGTAGTGTTTGTCATAATACAATTTTACTCACACAATGTTAATGAAGGCTGCATTTCCCCCATAAAGGAAGGCGCGATTAATGACTTGCAAGGCAAATGTAAAGTACTGTAAGGGTAAGAAGGGAATGGAGGCACATAAGGAAAAGAGCAGGCACTGAAGGGGAGTCAGGAACAGAGACAGCAACGCAGCACGCATATCAGCCTCCTGCTCAGTTTCTCCTACAAACAAAAACATGGTTAGGAAGGCAGATCCGTGCATACTACAGACTCCTTTACAGTGATGAATAATGAATACTAAATGTTTTGTCACTATGCTAACACCCGCCGTAATCCCCAATTCACCAGGACAAAGCGGTTTTCCCTTGTGTCTGTCTAGTATGAGTCCATTCCAGGGGGCACACAATACCCCACACAACTGCGTCAAGGCAAAGGCATTGGTATACCGACTCACTGAGGAAGAGAGAATGCATACAAGGTCAGCAAAATACAGCATTGTACTCTGTTATACTCATCTAGTTGACTAGGAAGTTTACCCAGGTTGGCATCATTTTGGCCCAGTCGGATGAGTGAAGGGTTAAGGGTGCCGATGAAGAAATAATGTCTCAATTGCATGATGGACAACCATAGTAGTTGCCACAAGAAGAACCAGGACAGCACACAACTCCTAAAACTTACCACTAAATCAAGAGGGTTACAGTCAAAGATAAATCACTTTATTTCAAAAGGTTTTCTACTATGTATTACCTTCTCCAGATGGATTAAGATCTATCTCATTGTTGGGTATGTTCATTCTGCAGCTTGGCTTGCTTGTAACTTCTAAGGCTTCATCTGTCATATTCTGCTCCACGTTGTATGAGTTGCTCTTTCCGCATTTCACGCTATGAAATCAGCAATGTAACATTAAGATGCACAAGTCTACAGTTTAGTGTACACAAAAAAAAGAAAAAATCACGTTCATACCCATAGGTGTAGTGCTGTGGCAGTGGGTAAGGGATACGTTTCCTGGGCATAAGAGTGAATGTCCGCATGATGTGTATAATGGAACAAAAGGACAGAAAAAGGAAGGAGGAGCGCATTGAGATGCCTTGTTCATGTAGAACCTAAACCATAGACAAAATAACATATGGTTATGGTAGATCAGTCATTCAAATAGGATTTAAATCATTAATGCTAGATTGTCTTCCAGGTGATTGACCACATTGTTGTTAACATTTAACTTTATTGAGAAGCACCCATATAAAGTTCCACATCATGAAACACTTGGGCAGGGGAAGGGAACCTATTGCTAAGGAGCCACATGTGGCTTTTTTTGATGGGTGATTATGGCTCTACGCTAACCTGGGAGCTAAAAAAGGTTCCCAACCCCTGCACTAGGGGAATATTCTTGAACATTTTTTGTTTCACACAAATTCACCAACTATTTTATTGCTGTCATTATAGGTTACTTCATTTCATGTGGTTTGACCAGTTTACCTTAATGAAGAGAAATACAGCTGATGAGGAGTCAAATGCACCACTGTACAGGGTGATGATGGTAGACCGGTGAGTTGGAAACAAGTTGCCCACCTTTTGTGATTCAGAAATATAGTGTATTTACTTTTACAAAACTGCTTGTGTTAGTCTCATTATACACACACACATACATGCTAAAAACCTACCGTATTTTCAGGACTATAAGGCGCACTTAAAAGTATTAAATTTTCTCCAAAATAGACGGAGAATATATATGGAAAAAAATAAAATGTGTAATTCATTGAGGGTGCGCTTTATAATGTGGTGCGCCTTATAGTCGTGGAAATACGGTAGATAATTTAATTCCGGTTTTGAGTAGATTTAAGTAGTAAAAATTAGTAAAAACACATCATAACCCAACCTAAAACAGAATATACTCGTAAATCATGTGTTTGTTACATGGGTATTCAGTGGGGATAACTACGTTTTTATTGTTCCAAAATTATGTGAAAGTTATAGAAATCAATACACTCGACAAAAGCACATAATCAGTACGCAACTGCAGCATATATATGGAGCAACATGATCATCATTAAAAATCACACCAAAGCATTCAAATGTAAATTAAATAGTATTTCTACCTGCATGTTTGTCATTAGGAGCAGCATTCCCCCCATAGCAATGCAGGATAAGGCAGGAAAAAGCAGGATTGAAAACGCTAAAAATACATTTTGAAAAAAGTCTGTGACATATGAACTTTTACATATCCTTTTTTCATAAGTCTCGTCATAGGACCATTACGCTTTGCAATTTCAGTCCACGGAACCTACTTGCATTTGAAATGGTCACAAGAAGGGTTCCAGTAGTGTAAAGAGATCTGGAGATAAATAAAAATATGTCGTTAAATATTAGTCATATGTTAATACACATAATGTTTTTACAAAAATTAATGTTGCCAGGGCCAAATTGGAAGTTTCCACTTTTATTTGTTGAAAATTATGATATAAATCATCATATTGTACAGCGCTAATTTGTATCAATGTATTTACTGTATTCACAGCTGAGCACTAAGTCACTTACTCAATATAAAAAAGATGATAAAGTGAACCATTGTTATCGTTTCAGTGCTATATGGGATATTGGGACTATGAAATCAATAACATTATACTTTTTTGTTGACAAATGTAATATATATGTAGAATATGTTGATAAAAGAGCCACTGATTAAATTTTTATCGGCAATATCAGAACTTTGCTTAATTCAATTGTCTGTGAATTTATTTTTGTTTTAGTTTAAACAATGTATTCCCAATAGAATTTGGTCTTATAAAAGTCCTGAGTAACGATAAAAAAACTCACATTGCCAGGAGTCTGGTTACCATTGTGCCAAAGTAATCAAAAAGAAAGCCACTAAATAGATTGGTGAAGTTGTTGAGGAAAGATGCAATTGTGAAGACCAGACTAAACATCTCATCCTGACTAGTGCAGTCTGCAAAGACAAACGTTATGAAAGCAGACATTATTAGTGACTAAATTATACATATAAAATGTTTGACTAAATTCAATTTCTCTTTTAAAAATAAGGAAACTGCAAAATTTTCATGGTCAAATTAACAACAAACTACTGTAAAAACTTAATATAAATCTACACTCTTCATTTTAATTTAATCTTTAAACAGAAAGTCAATCACTCATGATTTACTTTCCCGGGCCACACAAAATGATGCGGTGGGCCAGATTTGGCCCCTGGGCCGCCACTTTGACACCTATGGATTATCGTATAAATATGTACTGTACAGCACTATATAATTTTTATATTGCATTAAATTATTTTATTTTTGTTTAGTATATCATTTTTTGAAGGTGTTTTAACAGTAAAATTCAGTCAAACACAGCGGCACGTATTCTACAATAAACAGGGTGTCTATCAAATTTCTACACCGGAAACAAATTACACTTCCATGAGCTTTTTTAATGTCTCTTACCTTTAACAGTGGTTGTGCCATTTCTTTCTAGATCACTGACACAAAGCTGGCTGAAGTAGCCGTCCTCCTTTAGGACAAAAACTAGGGATGCATACCCAAACACCACACCAGCAAAACAGAGACACTCAAGCATCCCAGAAAAAAAGGTCAGCCAGTAAAGAAGCCTCGTACCAGTCGTATCACTCTGCATGCTTCACTTTTGAAGGTTCTTATTGTCCTTTTAAATGCTTTATTCTTTCTACAACACAGAAAGATTCATATTATTTAAGGATGCAGTCTTTTAAAAGCCAAATTATATAACCTCACAAATAAATATCAACAATCTACCTGTTACACATGCTGGAAGAAATTAGTTTTAATAGTCTTAAAAAAGGTAAGATATACTACAGTACATTGCTGCATGTTTTGCTTGGCAAAGTATTCAGAGGTACAGTTTGAAATACAAAATGAATTGGGAGGTGAAATAATGATACGCTAACGTCACAGTTGTCTTAAAAAAAATTCTATACCAGATAAATGTAGTGAACAAAAACTCACTGAATTCCAGATCACTAGTCCAATTCGATTTGAGGATGTCTAAAATCATATTGTCTATTGCCTGCTCAATCTCATTGTTTGGACATATGTCTTTCCGATTTGACAGGCATTTACCACCAGGCGGAGCTTCCCCTAATCCCGATTAGTCCCATTAATCTATGCATGTTGACACAAGAATGTCTTCCATAAGCATTACAAACACAAGTCTGTTTTATAGTTTTTTTTCTGTTTAACGGTCGTGAAATACAACAATTCTACAAATCACCACAGAGTTTGACTAAAGTGTTAATTAATTTGAAACAAAATTACCTTGCAGTGTTTAGTAGCTCCCCGCATTGTTATAGTACAGTTTAGTAAAAGAAACTGCGCCTTGAAGCTTCAGCAGTGAGCAAGCGAGCATGTGGATCCAAATGGGCATAACCATTGGCTCTTATTGCCTGTGACATGTGTCCAATCCTGGCATTGCTGTAATTATAATTATAGGGATGCTAGACTAAGCAAAAATTTCAGGAAATCAAGGCATGCTAAAGTTATGTACAGTTTTTGCCAAAAATGCACAATTCCACCAATATTATATGGCAAAAACATACTCATTTATTTCCAGTCTTCCTCATTACTAACAGGGTAAAAATAAGAAATTACAAGGGATGCATTGATGTGTTAAGTGAGCATATTTTGAGAACTTTTTATCTGGGAAATGTTGCAATGTGAGAGGAAAAATATGACCTAAAAATGTGAAACTGTTTTAATTTGTAAAGGTCAATGTGATGGATGTTAATAAGCATGTATAATATCGCATCCTTACAAGCCACAAGCCTACAAAGAATCCTCAGTGTTTTTATTCTCGTTTGAGTGCAGCAGTTTTTAAGTATCCTTTGTTGTACATATTATTAGTCACTCACTATGGTAAATAATCAGATGGATGTAGTTAGTACAAACACACATGAGATATAAATCACACACTATGCAAGTAGAAGATGACAGACAGACGACCAATTTATTATATTTACAAATTATGGAATTTATCTGAATGTTCTCAAGGTCTTTTTTTTTCTCACAGGGATAGAAATGCTTCCAGCAAATCAGTTAAAAGATAAGGATGAATTTGTTATACATTTTACAATTATATGAATATAAATCTCCTCTCAGCCTTGATTAGGAACTTCACCTAAAAAGCTCAGCAGTGACACCTCTGATTTGCATTTGTTTTTATTTTTTTAAAGTGTGCCTTACCCCGGAGAATTGTGCATCAATGGGGCTACAGAAAGTTGATGTGGGGGTGGTGTCATCTGATTGGCCCATTCTGGGTTCATGTTAAAATAATTTGGTTTGGTTTGAATGTACAATGAAGGAATAGCAAATCTGTTGCCCACAGGGCTAATAGCAACTTCTGTTTGAAGCAAATTGATTATCAAAAGCAGGCACATGGACTACAGAGAAGCAAAGATCTTTTGAGTTAGTGCAATCAGATACATTTTATGAGGGCATTTTCCTAAGAAGTCAAATGTGGTCCTCCTCATGATTCAAACGTTTTTTATTTTTTTTTAAATTATTTATTCTTATTATTGCAACATTGTTTATTCAGTTTTGTCGGAAAAGAATACCCTCAAATAGTGTGCTCTTCAATTAACACAAAATACACTCAATTTGAGAATTACTTTTATTTCCATTCCAATACATACAATATCAAATACTGAATTTCTAAGTTATTTACAAATTCTATAGGTACAGTGTATAACATACATATGCCATAGTACATGTACTGTACACTTACTATAGCATATGTATGTTGGGTTTAAAAGGAATTGTTTTACATACATATTTTGAACATCTGACTGTTCAATATTACAATCACTCTATTACTGATACGTATTATCAACTTTGCGCTACATGCAAATTCTTGAGTTTCCACACGAGGGCAGTGCTGCAACACTTTCAGCAAGGTGATCGAAATATGAGCGAAAAGTCGTCGGCAAGTTATTATTTTTTTCAAATCAACCTATTCCACTAATGCATTTGTAGAGTACATGATAGCTTCCACACGTTATACTAAATATTCTTCCAAAATAAATCAGTGTAGCTTCCCTCTGGGTGTCCAACTCCCTCCGCCTCCTGCTCTTCCGAGCAGAGGAGGAAGAACCCTCAAACCTCAACCCAGTCAAGTGAACAACAAGCCCGGCACGGAAGAAATTGTATAGGTGGGTGATTTCTCCGCTCTGATTTTAAGCGATCGCGTACTTGCGGGTAGTTTATCGGATCTGTTTTCGGAGCAATTGCGCCAGCGCAATTCCTCGATTTCCTCTTTGCGTATTCTCAACGCACCGTGCGAGCTCACTTGTTCCCGAGACTGCGGGTCGATGTCGATTTTGGACTCTGAGCGTAGTAGGCTTGTAGAGGCCCGAAACGACATCGCAGGGAGTTGCAAATTATGTTAAAACCAGTGTAAGACTTCCAGCGAAACGGTCATTGATCTTTCTCTGCGTGTGTCAGTATTTAAGGCGTGCCGGGAAAGAAAAAAAACATCTTCAGTTCTGGTGACGTGTTTTGCTTGAACTGTACTCTTAGCAAGCTAAGCTAAGAAGCTAACGTTGAAGTTTAGTGAGTTCCTGTCGACTACTATCAAGTGTCTTCTTTTTTTCTTCCCCTCTGTACTGTAAAAACACGAGTATACCTATATATTATATACAATTGTTTTAATAGCAATGGAACGCCAATGTCTATTTCCTTAATGATTGGTGACAACTGTCACCATTTGTAAAATTTCCACCTTCATGGTCATTTTTTGTGGTGTCAGAAATGAAGAAAATACAGCTCTTTTCAGGCTACATTGCCTTTTTTAGTCGTTTATTTACGAGGAATGTGTGTGACATTAGAGGACACGGAAGTAAAATGACTAGCTGACATTGCCGATGACTATAAAGTTCTTGGTCAAAGTCCAGTTCCGTCTGCCTGTGAGCTGACACAATGCCATGGTGATTTGATCCCCCCAAAAAACTCGCCTCTCTTTGGTGTAAACGAGTTATGGTTGGACTTGAAAAGCTTCAAATGTGTTCAAAGGTGTTGCCAGCCAGGTAAAGCAGGAGTGGTTGCGAGAAAAGTAAGAGAACCTGTTGTGTTGGTCTGAATGGGGTGTGGCAAAATAACAGGCATGTTTCCATTCATTATTTAGAGTCCCTCTGCATAGGCTTGTACCTTCTCAATTTACAGTGGGATCAGTAGGGATTTGATCTCACTTGGTATTGAGCACGGTGGTATCAATGGTTCAATTCTGCCATGTGTTAAATCACAGGTGTCAAAGTGACTGCCCACTGGCCAAATCTGGCCCGCCGCATCATTTTGTGCGATCCGAAAATAAAATCATGAGTGCCGACTTTCTGTTTTAGGATCAAATTCAAATGAAGATTATAAATGCATGGCGGCCTGGGGTGATGAGTGGTTAGTGCGTCGGCCTCACAGTGAGGGATCTGGGTTCAGTTCCAGGTTGGTCTACCTGTGGAGTTTGCATGTTGTTCCCGGGCCTGTGTGGGTTTTCTCCAGGTACTACGGTTTCCTCCCACATTTCAAAGACATGCATAGAAGGCTGATTGGACACTCTAAATTACCCCTAGGTGTGAGCGTGAATGATTGTTTGTCTCCTTGCGCCCTCCGATTGGCTGGCCAACATTCAGGGTATCCCCTTTCTCTGGCCCAAGTCAGCTGGGATAAGCTCCAGCACCCCCTGTGAGTGGGGATAGAGCTGTTCAGAAAATGAGATGAGATTTTGTAATATATTTCCTGATTTTTCCCTTATCAAATCAATAATTGCAATTTTTTAATACATTTTTTCTTTTGTGTGTTTTGTCCAAAAAGCGCTTTGTAAAATCTAAAAATAAAAATATAAAAATATTTTCAGTTTTCCACTTTAATATTGAACATAATTAAAAAAATATATTTTGTTTCCTTTTGAAATGAAAAACATGATTAAAGGACGCTTTCCCTTACTAAGAAAAAAAGCTCAAATAAAAAATCTGAATATTAGTGCTTTTAATCCAGTTCTTTTAATCCGATTTCGGCAGAAAAAAAATCTCAATATTATAAATAAAATGGTCCGGCCCATGTGAAATTGAGTTGACGTTAAAGCGGCCCCCGACCCAACCCGAATTCGAGACTCTTGTGTTAAATCAATGCGGGGAATACATTACGCACAGGGTTCAAGTTGCTTAATTTTGCTCAATGTGGTATGGACATGCCCCGTATGTTACCCAATAGCCTACATGTTTGACTGTTTTTACCTGCTGGAACAGAGCTGCCAAAGAGTAGGGACAGGTATGAACAAGCCCCTTTGTTCAGATACGTCCACACAGTTTCATTTGTGTATGGGGTTTTCTATGCACAAGAACTTATTCTCATTTAAGTAGTCCCTAAAGATGGAAATCTGCTTTTCAGGCTGATGTTTTAGGCAGGGCTATCATTTGTGAGCCTCAGTAATAACGGCCTTTCATTGCAAACCATGGGTGTGTCTCTCCCTCTCAAGCTGGCGTTTTTCTTTGTCGCTCCTCCTTCTATGTCTGGTGTCCTAGGTTATCTCCCTTCCGGTCTCCCTTCCAAAGGTTGCAATGTGTGGTTTTATTTGACTAGCGATCACGTCATTTTGCTCTGCAAGTGGGAGGAAAGCGTGATGAGTCTCGTTCATACCAAGTGCTTTTTCGAAAGCTGTGTGAGCTAAAGGTTTCTGGTTTCCTGCATTGCACTTTTTTCCTAATGCTCCCGCTTTGGGTGTTTGATTACGTCTTTTCAGTTTCTTCCGAATTTATTGTTTTATGAGTTTCAACAAACGGTTACACCAAAATTTTAAGTCTAAACATTTTACTAGAGTGACATCTTTGATAGTCTGTCCCGATTTACATGAATTTTTGGCTCTAGTATAATGGATTTAGAATTTCTAACATGCCATTTTTCTATTTCTCTTAAGGTATAGGGCTATATTTGTTTAATAATGAAGAACTTGTAGTGACCCTTTATCTTAGGGTGATTAGAGAGATAAATAAATCTAGCCAATGAAATGACTACTTTGTTATGTAACATTTTTTTGTCGGTTAACGACTTTTTACATACCGCTTTGTTAGTAATCAAACTGTTTCAGAGATGCCATTTGATGGAATCTTAGTTGGCATGTCTCAAGTTTTAATGAAACTTTTAGGCATTTTGAAAAGTCTGTTCTTACAGTTTGAACTTGACTTTCATATTTGCTGGTTTTTTAGCTCACTTGGTGCTATTGATAAAATAACAAATGTTACACTTTAGCCAAGAAGACCCTTGCAAGTTGTTTTTTTTTTCATAGAAATGCTAACACATCCCCAGGCCTTAAGAAACATAGCTGGGTTTTGTTGTCATCAAGAAGGAGCTCACTTTCAACAGGTGTACGAATTGTACTACTTGTGGGGGTGAAAATATACCCGTTTCTATCCTAATGTGAGACAGTTTTGTTATTTGTGCTGCAAAATGCCTCTGAGGAGTGATTATTTTGCTCTGCTCTGACTCTTCCTTGTGGCTACTTTCTTTGGTGCGATTGTTTCCAGTGAGCCACTGTCAAGGATAAATGCTTGCATTGATAAGAGAATTGAATTGAATCAGGCACTATCAGCTTTATCAGACAAATTAAAGCACACATATAGAACAAAGGGATCACTCACTGTCCCTGTAATGTGAGGTCACTGTGTAAACTGGTCACTGTCCTCAGAGGCACAGAGACTGTTTAAGAGGGTGTAATCTGTCATCTAGTTGTTTTTGTTGTTTTTCTTCTTCCTATCTTTCCTATAGTTGTATATCTGTCAAAGAAGTAAATTTTTACATTGGCGGGTGGTTTCCCTACTTGATATCTCTTCCAACAAGGTCATATCCATGTTATTATCCCTTGAAAAATCCTACTACGTTCTTTTATGGTATTGAGAAAACCAGGTGCTAATAGGTCTTGTGAATTTGACTACTGTGTGATTTTTCTGTCATAGCATTAAACTCCCATCCTCCTTGTGGAGTTCCCCAATGTCTGTCTTTGTAATCATATTTGCATGTGTTCGCTATGCCACCACCATACTGGAGACCACAGGGCGGGGAGGGAGATCATTGGATGAAGTCGGGATGGTAAATGCAGTAGTGGTTGGGTGTGTGCCAACGGCAACACGTGAAATGCACTGAGGCCAAATCTCTGTATGACAATTCAAATGAAGCTGTGTCAGCAGTGCACTTGGCCAACCTGCTGCAGCATTTCATCATTGCTTGACCTCTGCTGTGTTCGCGCAGTGTTCATGTTCCATTGTTATCAGGATGAGTGAGTTGATTTATAAAAATCAAGAGTATGTTACAATCTGGCGGATAATTTGAACTTGTTCTTTCACTTACAATGTTACCAGTGTTCAATCGACATCTGTGCTGCTTAGTGAATTTACGATGTACTGCTAGCAGAAACCATTAGCCTTAATGTCCAATACTGCCTTCGAAGTGGCTAAAGCCATTTATAATGCTGAAGAATGGACCTCTATTAAGTGGAGTGGAGTGGTTAGATATGGATAGTTACAGACATATAGATGTTTGTGGGACTTAGGTTTAAGAGGCTGTTCTCCTCTGTGTGAAAAACAAAAGGTCTGAGTAGCACACTTAGGTCCTGCTAGGACTTGAATGGTTTGGCTCTCTTCACAATTTACATCAACTGCAGTCAAGTCGCATAACAATAATTTCTTTGTTGCTTTCCGTCATAAAATTGTGCTGGCACATTCCTTCAAATTCCTTCATTTTTGAGAATGGGCTATTTTTTCCTTTTTGTCACTGTACTTTAATATAAGATAAACTTAATGATCTTTAAAATTAAGTAGGTGTTAGGGTGGTCAAAAGACGAGAATGGAATGACAACCCTATTAGGTCAGATTTCAACTTCTGAGACAGGATATGACATGCTCAATCTTACTGTGGAATGTATGACAATAGGTGGTGGCAGTCTGGTTTTGTGTGTCGCTTGGTCTTGTCCCTTAAATTTGTGGCCATGTCAAAGGACCCAAAGGGGAATTGAGCAGAAATAAAAAATAAAAAAAATGTCTCTAATCACATCACCTCAGATTACAGAAGAGGTTTACAATTCCAATGATAGTTCCTTTAGTTTTTTATGCCATGTTACTTTTTAAAGTTTTTGTATTGATCTCTTTTTTTTTTAATTGTTTTTTTTTTAATTTTAAAGATGGGAGAAGGACAAGCAAAAAAAAACATTTTTTCAAACCAGACTACAGACGGCGTTTAATCTAGTATGAGTGTCAATGAATTTCAATAATGATTTTAATTTATCAGTTTGAGAGCCAAGATCATGTCACTCAATTCTTAACGGGTGTTTGAAGGAAGTGCCTCCAGGTCTCATTTGCTCTCTTATAAATGAATGTACCTGCGAAGGATATTTTATCTACTTTAAAACATTTTTATGCGTTTTTAAAAAGCAGTTTGCAAAACAGTGATGCCAAATTGATTGTCTGTCCTGCTATACACAATTAATTGCAAATGGTCAAAATGATAAAAGATGCAAGTAAAACGACAGATATTATTGAATACACAAAATAAATCATTTTAAATGGTACTTTACATCAGTCAACGACGCATAATTGTGTCCTATAGCTACTATGCACATTTTTTTGCACAAGTTTGCTGAATGATCACAACCTTGTTTGGACTGCTTAGTACCAAACTTTATGTGTACTGACCATTTGGCACGACTGTCTTTTTCTAAAATGTTGTCCTTAAATTATAAATTCCCACAAAATAAACCACTTTTGACATTTGGATGGTGAAAGATTTTTTTCATTGCCAACTGAGAATGTGTTGCTTACACTTTCCCCCTTCACACTTTTACTGCTTCCTTGGAATGAAGTGCTAACAAGCTTCAGTTTAAAATGTTTTGTACCATCTTACCACACACGACATCCATTTGTTTCTAACATTTTGAGCAGGAAAGTAAGGGGATTCAAATTCATCCAGTTCCAATGCATGCTCGGCTCTCCAATTTTCGGATGGGTTGCAATTCACTCAAGTTTTGTTTGCAAATTCCCTCATTAACACTCCTTAAATATTTCATGCTATTAACTGCTACTTCAAATTCCTTCCTTTCTATCATTTCTGTGTGAGTTCGTATTGGTGATTTAGCGCTAAAGATTCACTTGATCAGTACGCCCATTTTCAGTTGTTTGTGGGATCTGACCTTCTTCCCTTTTTACGTGGGTGATTTGTTTCTTTGATTCCTGGTGATGGTTAAATCCCTCTCGCTTTTCGGTGTTGACCCTGTCCTTTCCTTTCTTCTGCTTTGCTCTTTAGTGTGTGAATGGAGCAGTGTGCGAGTACGGCCTCCCTGCTGGCCTCTGTGCGGGAGCAGGAGAGGCAGTTTGAGATGCTGAGTCGAGCTCTGGAGGATGAGCGGAGGTCGTGCGCCGGCACTTTGCCCCGCCCCCTTCCCAACATGCAGGTAACATTGTGTATTCCTAGCTCCCTTCCCAAGCCCAAGGCGCATTGCTGTCTCCTAATATGAGAAAAAAAAGCTTTAACTGCCATGCTTAACATTACCCCAGGTTTCATTTTTTATTGGAGCTGTCATTTCCATCTGTAAGGAAAGCTGAAATAAAGAGCACATCTGTTAGACAATTTATACTTAGTTGTGGTAACCACATTAACATGCTATTAACCAATAGCTGCCTTCTCCAAAATGCGATCTTCATGGTTAAAACACATGCAAATTCCCTGGTTTTCAGCATTTGCAAATAATGCAAAAAATTGAAAACAATGCGCCACATGTGACAGAAATACAAGACAAGTGCACTTTTTTTTTACTATGTTTTCAGTTAGCAGCTTAGCGGACACACTCCTTGTGAACGGTTCAAAATGACAGCACGTCATGTTTAACATGCGAATGCAGATGTCTGCAGTTAGTCTCACATATTTCAGATTCTACACTAAGATAACTTTAAAAAATGCAAGAATGTGTTTTGCAAGAAATGGAATCATTTGTTTTCAAATTTCCCAACATGCACTTTGATGACACTCATTTTTGATCAAATCAATGTTTTTGATAGGCTCTAATTGACAGAAAAAAAATATGGCGTTGGGTTTTTCATCCTAACTGATATGATATGTAATGCAGTGTAAAAATAAATCATTTATTTTTCATACCGTTTGCGTTTTATTTAAAAATAAACATTTTGCTTAAGTCATTTATTATCATATATTGATTAATTTGACTTTTTATCTTTATTTTTTTAATACAAAATCCGTATTTTGTGCAATGTTTCTTTCTAAACTTTGAAATCTACAGTATTTTAAAACTGTTGTAACAACCTGGTGGTTTAGAAGTTGGACTTGAGGTAACTTTGTTGTATTGAGGGCAAGCAAATTTAACCTGTTGCTGTTCTTATCTTGGCTCTGTTTGTTTACATACCCCAAAGGCTTCAGCATATCTCTGTCACCCTCATTCCAACAACATGTTCCCACACACGCATTTACCCAACATTTTTGTACAAATCGATAATATTCCTGATATTCTAATGCCATTTTTAAATGAATATTTATCATTTGTTTTAGGTTTCAAAATGTTATGGGTGTTGCCCGTATTGCAGCAACTCAATTTTTGTAATTTGAAACTAGACAAACATCTTATCCTTAAATCATTTTACAAGTCTGGCTTTGTAGTACAGTAATACCTCAAATTTTTCGGATAATGTAGACCAAATCATGGCTGTGCTAATTGAAAAACTGCAATAAAATCCCCACCTCGTTCCACAGTGCCGTCCTGCCGATAAAGGCAACGAGTCCGCCGTAACGTCACCCAGGGCGTGCCCTTTGAAAGATATAGAAATTCAATTTTTAGAATTCTGAAGGACTCTTTGGGCTTTTAAGTTGTCAAGATGTGTTTACGTGTGTATGTAGGCATATTTACCCAGCTGCCAAATGTTTTTTCTTCGCCCACTTATCCCAATGGAAAGTCTATGCATGTCTTATCTTTTCTTTCTTTTTTTCCCCAGTTTTGCACATATGCCATGCAAAATTGGTATGCCTTTAATAATTTTCAAAGGGTTTCAGGCTATTTAGGTATCTTAGAATGAGTTGGAACTAAAGGTGTTTAAAAAAAAAAATTGATTATGCGCTATATTTCATTTCATGATTATCGTATCTATTAAAAATGGTTGAAATAAACAATTGGTGGATACGCATCCACTAGTCGGAAAGCAGTCAACTCCGTTCCCATCTAGAATGCTATACATCTTTTAAGGCGTAGGTGTCACGCATTAATTATTAAATGGAATGGAAAGATAAAAAAATCTAAACATTCAGTCCATTGATAAACATTACAAGCATGTAGCTCCAAATACTCACAAATTCTTAGAATACATGTGATTCATGTATGTTAATTCTTTCAACAAGTTTTAATTATGTTTTCTGCTCCTCATAGAACGGCCGTCTCCCCTGTGATGCAGACATAGAGAGGCTAACACTTAACGAGGGTTACATCAACGGGACACATCATGTGAGAACCATTGGCATTGGCAAACTACGGCCCGCGGGCCACACACGGCCCGTTAGGCTTTTTAATCTGGCCCGCCGACATTGTCCAAATAATGTTTTTTTTTTCCCAAGATGGCTTTTTTTAAAATTACATTTTAATGTTTCTTAAAATATTCCTTTTTACTTTACTTTGTACTTTATACTTTTTACTTTATTGATGAGTGATGAGTATGTTCATACTTTAGTCGTTTTTTTCTGTTTATGGTTCATATGTACTGTTAACAAAAGTAGTTTTTTATATGAACTGTATCTTGTGCTGACCCGGCCCATCTGTCAAATTTTTAAAGTCAATGTGGCCTCCGGGCCGAAAAGTTTGCCCACCCCTGATTTAAAGCATTCCATTATTAAATAAGGTTGGTTGCTTTTTTTAAATGTATTTGTACAGTTCAGGATGGAGCCTGGTCAGGTGGTACATGAGACATACACAATGGAAGAGCCCCAGGAGTCCAACCCTATGGTTTCTGTGGAAACCAATGACGATGGCACCACAAAACGCACAGAAACTACAGTAAGATATAAACAAATGAGTGTGTCCTATGGATGTGTGGCGTTGTATGTCATTTGTAGAAGTGTGCTTTTCCCCTCTAATTCACGTTAGTTTGTCCAAATCTGTTGTATTTACACGTTATGAGTATTAACGAACTACCCATATCCACCCTGCCTCTTTTACTTTAGGTAAAAACAGTGGTAAAGACCACCAAGACTCGCACAGTTATCCCCTCAATATCTGACACACTTTCCTTGGATGGTGGGGGCTCAATGACGGGAATGGGAGCCTACATTCCACCCGTAGACCGGGGTTACAGACAGGCACCTGGAGTAGGTGTACCTATGGAATACCCCACCCACACTGTGCCCCGGAATTACCAATATGGACCTTCGGCTGGTTATGATGACTACCGTGTTGCTCCCCCATCTGAAACATATGCAAGCCTCACCAGGGGTGCTCGCATGGACGATCGCTACAGGTAGCACACCGAAAGTCTGTAACGGTCATCATTTACTTTTGACTTGTATCTTAATTCTGATTCCTTTTTAATTGAGATTTTTCATCTCTCAATTGTCTAATTAGACCAGTCCATGCAGATGGGTATCGAACTCTGGACCCAAGCTACAGAGCACCCAGTAGGGGACATCTAGATCCTTATGCTGCCCAACCACAGGTTTGAGTATCAATTTTCCATCTTAATGTGTACCATATAATTGCATATGAATTTGAATGCAACCCTATTGTCAATTTAAAGCGTGTTGTATGTTTACCACAAATGAGTTACTTCTACAAGTTTTACTACTTTGCAATGTTTCAGCTACAATTACACATTGCTTCTGTCTTTTATGCGTTTATAGAGGTATAATTTTTATTTTAAGCATTCTTACCCCCTTTAAGCCTTTTAATTGATGATCCCTGTAAATCACAAACTGTAACTGACATTGATTGACAGGGTTAAGCCAAGATCAGAAGTCAAATGCAGGGTTAAATTCCTGTCATTTTTAAATTTCCTCTGTTTTTAGGTTGGACGAATGGGAAGCTCAGTGGAGTTATCCTCAATTCCAAGGTTTGCCCCAGATCCATATGGAATGGAGGATGATCGGCGAAGCATGGGCTATGATGAGGCTGACTATGGCATGGGACATCCAATGCACTACAGTACTGTGCCCCGCAACCAGCATGGTTTTCCTCAAGGCCCGCCACGTAGAACTGGGTGAGTTGTATATGCCATGCAAATCTTTACTTTCTATAATAATTTATTCTTAATGTGTCATTTGTGTGTGTATGCTTATCTCGCTGCTGTTTTTTTTCTTCGTCAGGAGTTACGATGGCACTCTGGATGGTGATATGAGTGGTCCCGGGGACGTGTACTATTGGGGAGGAGGTGTCCCAATGGCACAGGGTGAAAGAGGAAGCATGGCTTCATTGGACAGCACTCTGAGGAAAGCCCCAGGCCCAGGTGGCTGGCGTCAACCAGACTTATCAGAGGTTGTTGCCATGCTCAACTACCGTCTGGATCCAGTCAGAAGCAATGCTGCTGCATACCTGCAGCATCTCACTTATAAGAATGATAAAGTAAGCTCAGCATGTACTATCATTCATACTTAATCGATCGTGCTAAAAGAGACTATATGGTAAATCCAGTTCAAAAATCAAGTTAGAAATCCATGTCTTCAATCGTGACCGGATTAGAGGTTTATTTTTTGTCACTTCTTTTCTACTCAACCGTGAGTGCACAATATAAGTGTGCTACTTTTATTTTCAGGTGAAGTCAGACGTTCGACGTATGAAAGGCATTCCGGCGTTGGTATCGATGCTGGACAACCCAAACAAAGAGGTAAATTTATTTTCTATTCTATTGTCTTTCAGTAATTATGAATGTTTGCCTTGTATGGTTACATAAGCCTTTGGGTGTTTTGGTAGGTCATCATTTTCTCCAAATATAGTTTATCAAAACATTCTGTGATATTTCAAATTTAATTTAGTTTAAGATGTGACAGACTAATACGAATGTAAGTTTGAGTAATCACAACACTGTGCGAACTCTGCTATTTAGAGGAACTGAATATATTATATAGTATACACTATAAGATAAATAGATGGAGTAATGCTAAAGGGCTGCTGTATGTCTGATAGGTGTTGAATTTTGGGCATTTAGTTTAGGTTTTTGTAATACTGGATTTTTTTTTTTGTGATTTGTTCTCACACTTGGCTATCTGATAAACTGTGTATGTCACAGGTTCACTATGCCGCTTGTGGAGCGTTAAAGAACATTTCATATGGCAAAGATCCAGACAACAAAATAGCCATCAAGAACTGTGATGGAGTGCCAGCCTTAATTAGGCTTCTGAGGAAAACCCATGACCAGGACCTTACTGACTTAATCACAGGTTAGCTACACACAGTCAGCACATCTGAATGTAAAATGTAAGTTTCTTGGGAGTTTAGATTTCTATCAAAAATCTTTAATGTTTCAGGGACACTCTGGAACCTGTCATCTCATGACTCTGTAAAAATGGAGATTGTGGACCACGCTTTACATGCCCTTTCTGATGAAGTGATAGTGCCTCGTTCTGGCTGGGGGCCTGGGAGCAATGATGGTGGAGGGGAGGAAAACTGCAAGCCTAGGCACCTGGAGTGGGAAACAGCTCTCACCAACACAGCGGGTTGCCTGAGGTATGAGGGGAAAATAAAAAATATTAAGGTAGCATTGCAGAACAAATAAACCGTATCTTTAAAAAATAATAATAATTTATTACACCTCTTTGAATACATTTTTCTTTATGCCAGTGTAGTTTGTATATATGTAACTTAACATCTTTTGGTGGGGATATCTCATTTTACAACGTGCACATCTGTATATGTGAACAAATAGTTTTTTTTTGTCAAATTTGGTAGGCTCCGGTTTAAGTCAGGTGTCTCTTTTGTTCATTTTACATTCTTGTCACTTAGATTCATATTTTCAATTGATCAATTCTGTGCTCCATTTACCTATTAATTATTCATTTCTTTCCCATTCCTCTTCTTGTAAACTATCTACCACACAGAAATGTGAGTTCAGAGAGAAGTGAGGCAAGGCGAAAGCTCAGAGAGTGCACAGGATTGGTGGATTCTCTCATGTACATCGTTCAGTCCCAGATTGACTGTAAAGATGTTGACAATAAGGTAGTCTTTTCAAAATACCACTTATCTTACGTGTCTATTCTGCAAAAAATATATATATTTACTAAATATTCGCATCTTCATACAGCTTATAGAGAACAGTGTGTGTCTGCTGAGAAACCTATCTTATCACGTCCATCGTGAAATCCCCGGGTGTGAGCGGTACCAAGAAGCTGCACCTGTCAACCAGGGCCCGGCCCCGTCCAGCCAAAAGGGTGGCTGTTTCAGCTCACGCAAGAGTAAAGGTATGTTTTCCTGAGAGATTTAATACATCCAATCAGTTTAAGGCCAACTTTCATGATGTTCCTCCTGACAAGTGAGTCTCAGCCTATGGGGACACACGTCCGTCCAAACAAAACTACAAGTTTACACAGGAATGTTAAGAATGTAAGCGAGAGGTCATCCATTCCAGTTGGTGTTTGTGTTTCATTGACAGCATTGATTTTCTAAAGGGGTTGCGGTTACTAAAGCCGATGAGACCACATGCAATTTAGCATGCTGTTCCCGTTTGCAAGGGATAAGAACATACACGATCCTAAATGGGTAATTCTCAGTGTGGTCAAAGTACCAGAGGTTGTACGGGAGCTCCCTGTTTTGTTAGACAAATGAATTATTGACTTAAGCTCAGTAATGCTATACATAAATACATTATATTTGCTTTTAATCAATTAGTGTTTATTCACATATTGAAGTTTTTAATCTATATTTTGACGTTAGGTGCAAGTTGAGTCTAGTTCATAGCTAGCTATTCTATGCCTTTTTTATTTATTTATTTTTTAAAAAGGTTCAACTATGTTTATTATTTTTTTTAAATATAAACTTTCAAAAACATTGCATGTGATTCATGCGATACATAGGCTGTTGATAATCTATTATAACATTTTATTGTCCTTCCATTGCCTTCATCTTTATGTCTGGCATCTTAAGCTGCCAATTCTGGTGTGTGGATTCATGGCTGTTGGGCAGTTGTCAAATTGGGATCCTAAATTATGGATCGTTTCCCTTTGCTTAAATGCTTCTGTTCATCAGTCCTCCTTTTATTCCTTCTCTGATCCTCTCAACTTTTTCTCTCCCTTTCGGCGCTGGGCTTCAGATGAGTGGTTTTCCAAAGGTAAGCTCCTTAACGTGGTGTAACTCTGCTTCTTTACCAGTCATAGTAGTCACTGTAGCAGTAGCAGTAGGAGTAGTTAACAGATAGTGTTTTCCTTTTACTAATACTCAAATCATCTCTTAAAAAAGCAACACCGAATTTACTAACAATGAATGAATGCACGAGTCGTTTGTTGGTCTAATAGTCTATAACTTTAATGTATTTTCCAGGAAAAAAAGATGATGAGGATGTAGCTACAGACACAATAGACATTCCTAAGAGGACCACACCTGCTAAAGGTAACCCCAGTTTTAATCATCATGGTTATACTGTTTTGTTTACCTCTTTGAACTCATTCTTTTGTCCTGCATTACACCCTCAAATTTGTGGTACTATGTTTTCCATCTCTTTATGTGATCTGCCCTCCCCCCTCTGCATTGTAGGCTTCGAGCTGTTGTTCCAACCGGAGGTGGTCCGCATCTATACCTCCCTGCTCAAAGAGTCAAAGAACCCCACCGTTTTGGAGGCCTCAGCTGGAGCTGTTCAGAATTTGTGTGCTGGGCGATGGACGGTACGTATTTTTGAACAAGCACTTCATTTCATATCACTACACACAAAATAAGAACAAAAAAGTCTAAATTATGGATCATAATCTGGTCTGATTTATTTTCACTTGAAATGATTTGAGCAAGGAGCCAAGGATGTTTATGTAGTACAAAAATTCTGTGTCCATTGCATTACAGTTGGCATATCGAAACTGTTTTTTTATTTTTTTAACAAATTTTGTTCAAAACACAATTTCAGGATAAACTCCAGTAACATTTCAATACGGTAGTTAATTGTGTTAGTGCTAATTTATTTATTTATATCTAGTAGAGATACAAATAAGAAAATGTGCATCCCACAGCTTCATCATTCCAAAATCATAAATCATACTAAAGAAAAAAAAAAGTCCATGGCCTTACTGTAACATCTTCCTTCATATTGTGTATTGAAAATATATCTGTATTTGTGCAGTATGGTCGTTATATCCGTGCTGTACTACGCCAAGAGAAAGGTCTGCCCATGATGACTGAACTACTGGCCCACGGCAATGATCGAGTGGTTCGAGCGATGTCGGGAGCTCTCCGCAACCTGGCTATTGACGCTCGTAACCGAGACCTATTGGGTGGGGCTTGCATCTCCCTACATTAAAGGGCTCGACTCCTCAATTAAACTTAAAATAGACACACAAGTGACATATTGTTTTGCTCATGTGCTGTTAGGTAAACACGCAGTGCCTCACCTAGTGGCCAACCTTCCCGGTGGTGGTCAGAGTCAACCTGTGCGAGCACTGTCAGAAGCAACAGTCGTGTCTGTGTTGAGTACACTTCAAGAGGTGCTAGGCTCGAGCCTGGAAGCCGCAAAGACTCTTCGAGCCTCACAAGGAATTGAGAGGCTGGTCCTCATTAACAAAGATGGGTAGGTGTCGTTATAGGACTGTAGAAACAAGTAGGAAATGATGTCTCATAGCTTTTTCTGTCTCTGGCATCACCAGTAATCGTTCAGAGAAGGAAGTGCGTGGAGCTGGGCTCGTATTGCAGACTGTATGGGGCTACAAGGAGCTGCGGCGCACTTTGGAAAAGGATGGTTGGAAAAAGACTGATTTTATGGTCAACCTCAACCCTCCCAGCAACAACATTAGGACCAATGGAGGATATGAGGATAGCACTCTGCCGCTTATAGACAAAGGTCAGACAGCAAATGGTACTGCACTCTTTTTTTTCTAGATTAATGAACCAAAACTATTTGAAATACACTTTCGATCCATTGCTGTTTCCTTGCATAAACCCACACATAATTAAATAAAACTCACACCACCCACGTTTGTATCCCTTTCCCTGTAATATTATGGCTGGTTAAGTACTGAAACTTTGTGTGTTCAAAGAGGTACATTGCTTTTTTTTTTGCCTTTGTTCAGGTGCTAAAGGTGAAAGAGAAATGATTCCAATGAATGACATGGGCCCAGGCAAGTGTTGGATTTACACAAACCTTTTCATCATCTCAAAGCAATTCAATTTACTAGTAGTTTCATCATTATGGCATTTAATGACAAACACACTACTCCCATCAGATGCCTACTCCACACTGGACCAGCAAGGGAGAAGAAACACTTTGGAAAACACAGTCGAACCTGTTCATAAGGATGCAGTACAGGTATTATGCCCTAAAAATGAACTACATTTTCGAGCCAACAAATAAATCATTAAAGTCCAAATATAACATAATACAATATAAATATATAGTACTTGACAAAAGAGTTTTGCTATTATTGCTCTTTTAAATATAATCTGACATTTGATTCCCTTTTGAAGTGGATGGAAAAGAATAGTGTATTTAAAAGTTGTACATTAGCAAACTGATAAAGGTTGACACTGTCGGGAAAAAAGTTCAACTTGTTTTTCACCTCATCAGTACTTTGCAGTACATGCAAAAGTTTTAATGTAGGACCCCTGAATATCACACATTAGCTCTTGAGGAATTATAAATCTGTTTGGGCAAAATCACTTAAACAGAATCACATCCACTTAGCTATTTAGATCCATTAATTAAAATAGTATTGCGGAATTGACTTTGAGTGTGCATAGTTGTGCATGATTCACAAGCTAGTTCCCTCATTAGCACGGGAAACTTAACTGGGAGACAAGACCTATGCTCCCATACGCCCACAGAAAGCATGCCTCTACACGTCTTCGTGGTGCACTTGATTTATCCTTCCCTGGGATATTTTGGTCAATATGCAACGTGAATTACAAACTAACAAACACGAACGACCCTTTTCTTCTGTTAATACCGGTATTTCTCAATCCCCTCAAATATTGTTTTCATATATATTAATTTCAAAATAACAGATATAATAACACAATCATAGATATGTCTTTCAAAACAACAACAACTGAAATCCACACAGTGACAGACATGCATTCCCCCTGTCGCTAACAATACAGTATATTCTTGTTTTTGCTCTTTCCTTCACTCTTTTCTTTTCTGCCACTAATTTTCTCTGGGGCTTTTTCTTCATCAAACATTCCTTTTTCTATCTCCCAGGGAGTGAGTTTTGGGGAGAGGCAGGCTTCTATGCCTCTAATGGATTCTTACGATGGTTAGGCTACACCCACTAAGTGCATGCCAGCGCATGGTATCGGTATGTCTGTCTCGCAGGTAGCTGCGTTCAACTCTATGCATGGCTTTTATTTTCCCTCCGTCATGTCAGCAACACGCTTCCATTGTTCAGTGTTGTAGTAACTGTTCTCGAAAGTTGTTTGTAATGTTGCATGGAATATTTTTTTTTTTATTAATGAAATGCAGATTTTTTCTAAATATGTTATTCTGGCAATTCATGTAATCTTTGTACCTTTTCCCTTACAGAAAAACTGATTATGTGCATCACAAAACGACATCCTCCCGCCCACTGCCCCTGCTAAACTGACAAAGGGACCAGAACACTACAAATGGGACAGACCACAAGGCCATTTTTCTACTTTTCCCTGTCCTCCTCATGCTTTTGCAGCATATTTTCTCTCTCAGTGACATTCCTTCTTTAGCAGCTGACAAGCCAATGACATCCCATTAAAGAGTGGATTAGAGATATGGCTATATGACAAAAATATTGTGACATTTTTGACCATTTTTAGCGCACCGAGTCCCTTAAACTACAAAACAAAGAAATGTATTGTCTGACAAAGACCCAAAGAACTTTGTACCATGGGGAGAAGAATGCTTAACTACACTACAGCTTCCCTGCGAAACACTAAGACCCGATTTTTGAATGTTGGTATCAGAACATGACATGGGAGAAATTGTATATGAGTGTTTAAAAGAAATTGAGGGGAACAATATTAATTGAGGTGACTCCCTTTAAAGGTTCATGCCTCCAGAAAGAGCTGTTATTGTTGCAAAACTGTTATTTGATTGACCTTGATACATTAATTCCTCTTTGTTTTTTTGCTCTGTGCTGTATGACATGTACATGTGCCAAATAACTATGCCGTTGCTTCAACTGCCATCTGCCGTTACTGACATCTATTAACAGTGATAATCCATCATCTACGTCTAATCCAATATTTTTACTCGTGAAAGCCCATTACATGGTCCTTGGGGATGCTGCAATTTCAGTATTTGATATCAATATGAATATAATATTTTGGGTATTCTAAGATTCATTGAATAAGAACCATCTTCACCTTGAGAAATTTGATCAATTGAGCTATTTACTGCAAATTCTTTACATTTGTTATGCAGCCGAAGCAATTTTTTTTTGCAAGTCTCTATTCTGAATGTTTAATACAGAATTGTTTCTGTGTTTGTTTGGGCCAACTGGAGTGCCTTGATTCCTCAGGACTGGTATGATGGGCGTGTCAAACCATAATGTGGCTAGTAATCACTCTGTCATATTATGTGTTCGCTTGAGTTTTGGGTTTTAACTGAATGGAACAATCTGTTAGTATGCATTGATTTTTTTAATTATTTCTTTGAAAACAATACACTTGTGCTCTCTGTATGTGGGCCACACAGTCTACATGCTTTTAAGTCTACAAACAGGCATATGATGGGATAAGTTATCTTTTTTTTTGCCCATATTCTCAAGTTCTGCTCTTATTCTGGACAGAACAACACACTAGTGCAAAGAAAGATTGTAGATAATTTAAAGGTAAAAAGCACAATGTGATGTTTTCCTGTTTGATTGAGTTTTTTCATGCCAACTGCCTAATTTTCAAGTTGCCTTGAATTGTGGACTGACTTAAAAGAAAGGTGAATTGAATGGGATTGTGTTCAAGTAGGCGTACACCTAACATTTTTTTGTTAAATAAAGGAAGTTAAAAAAAGATAAAGCACATATAATAAATATATATATATATATATATATAAACACAAGAGAATATTTGTCAATTTTAATGTTTTTAATATTGATTTGGGTTTAATTGTTTTGGGTGCTCTGGGTGAACGCTTATGCAATCTGTTTTTGTTAGATTGAAAACCTGTCTTAATTAGAAGCTTAAAGCTCCACAATCTACATCTGTTATTAGCATTTTAAGGTTAAAAAAGATGGACTACACTTTAGTATCTCTGCCTTGGCTCTTAAAGTTGCACATTCTCATTTATGAATGAATTATGTAACTATGAATATTGTTTTTAATAAAAGATTTTCCAGCCTGCCTTTGTTGACACTATTATTGTACTGGGTTCAAATCCAGGTCATGTCTATCTTTGTGGAGTTTGCATGTTCTCCCTGGGCCTGCGTGGGTTTTTTCTGGATACTCCGTTTTCCTCGGACATTCCATAAAAAAACATGCATGGTAGGCTCATTGGACACTAAATTTCCCCTAGGTATGGGTGCTAGTGTGCATAGTTGTGTCCCCTCATGCCCTGTGATTGGCTGGACACCTCTGGCCTGGAGTCAGCTGGGATAGACTCCAGCACCCCCGTGACCCTAATGAAGATTAAACGGTTCTGAAAATGAGAAGAGATGTTCATGACCTAATGTTAATGTCAATGCCTGAGGTGTTTAATTGTATTCATTTATTTATTTACATACTGGTCTCGCCGTACAAAAAAAATACACTTTCCACCACCATAGAGGGCGCACTGTCCCTTTTTTGACAACTGCTTTTGAATTCAACTTTCTTGACGCCGGAAGTGGTGGCGGAAACTACATGCACGTGTATGCTTTTGACTTGAAGGTTACACTGTAGTCTCACCAACTCGTCAGTGAATTAGTCATCACGAAGGTTGCGGTCAGAAACACTGCGGCCACCACCTAAATCTACTCATGGATCCCATGAAAGCGCAGCAACTGGCGGCGGAGCTGGAGGTGGAGATGATGGCTGATATGTACAACCGGTAAATTCGAATTAAGCTAATGTGAGCTAGCGACTGCCGTACTGCACACCAGTCATTGATTGAATGATTGGAAACGACATCCTCATAAGAAATCAATTACCCAAACGCAGTGAATGCTCCAAAGTTATGCAGGATTTTTTTCTGTGTTTGGGTACTGGTCTTACTGGTGCAGACACCAGCACACGATTGATTTATTGACAGGCTTGTTAAACCGGAGTTTTCCTTTTTTATTATTCCAGATAACCAAGGAAAGTGAGTAGACTAGGTAGATATGTAGAAATCTGACAAATGCTTCCGGAGTGCTTTCCAAATAATCTTAAAGTAAATGAGAATAATATCATTAGAAATACTATTATTTTCTCATTGTATGAACTCTTTATCCTAAGTAGGGTCGCGGGGGGTGCTGGAGCCTATCCCAGCTGACTATTGGCCAAAGGCAAGGGGCACCCTGAATTGATGGCCAGCCAATCGCAGGGCACAAGGAGACAAACAACCATTCACACCCACACTCATACCTAGGGGCAATCTTGAGTGTCCAATCAGCCTACCATGCATGTCTTTGGAATGTGGGAGGAAACCAGAGTACCTGGAGATAACCCACGCAGGCCCGGCAGATCGTGCAAACTCCACACAGGTGGACTGACCTGGATTTGAACTCTGGTCAAATGCTCCTTTTGCGCGAAAAATACTTGAAATATTTATATCCCCAAAATTGTTTCTTTCCAGAATGACCAGTGCATGCCACAGGAAGTGTGTGCCCCCACATTACAAAGAGGCGGAGCTGACGAAG
The DNA here is from genome assembly GCF_051989575.1 of Stigmatopora nigra. Taxonomy (NCBI): domain Eukaryota; kingdom Metazoa; phylum Chordata; class Actinopteri; order Syngnathiformes; family Syngnathidae; genus Stigmatopora; species Stigmatopora nigra. Next base: position 8,905,108 of record NC_135513.1, read on the forward strand.
GGCGAGTCTGTGTGCCTGGACCGCTGTGTGGCCAAATATCTTGACCTCCATGAGAGACTGGGACGCAAGCTAACAGAGCTGTCTGTCCAAGATGAGGACATGATGAGGAAAGGAGCTGTCGGTAGCGGATAGCAACGCCGACAGCGGAAAAATATGCCGAACACTTTAAAAAAAAAAAAAAAAGGAAGAAAAATAAGCATAATAATGGCAATGAAATTAGCCTGGGTGGATGAACTTTCAACAGCAAATATTTCATTTTGGTGATGTCTGCTGGGAAATGCATCAGAATTTAACATAATCCTGGTACATTGAGCAGAACTATTAACGCCTTTAAATTGTTCATTAAAAATCAAACTGCCTCTCTGGATATAGACTAATACAGTAATCCCTCGAATATCGCGGCTTCACTACATCGTAGTTTTTTTTTGGGGTATTTTTTTGCTATGGTTATAAAAAATGTGAAAATCCACGCTGAAACTTGCAAATGGAAGCCATTTTCCTGTCCTCTGCTTGCTACTAGAACTCAGCACTGAAGTAAAAAAAATAATGTTCATAAAAATGAAAAAATCGCAAGCTGAAGCCACTCCCGTCCACCTCTTTCTACTAGGACTCGGCACTGAATTTTTAAAGAAAAAAGAAAGAAAAAAATATATATACGTATATGTATATATATTTTTTTAATAGGGCTGACGCTACTTTGCGTTTTTTGGTTTATCGTGGCCATGTCTGGTCTACATTGACCGCGATAATCAAGGGATTACTGTATGTTCAGCCTCACCTGGTTATGAAGTGTGAGGTAACGGTTTTTTATTTTAAATTCATTCAGTTGTATATATATTTTCATTTTTATAATACAGTACATGAAATGGATCGCAAACAGGCCTAGGTTTAATTAAAAATGTTCTAACCTTACAGTGTTAATCTAGATTTACTCATGAATTTTTCTTATTCGTATTCAACTTTTAACCGCACAAGGGTCATTGTCCTTGGGTCTCAAATTGTGATGTATTTAACTGTATAACCTCAATTATTAGCCACAAGTTCTCGAAAAGGGGTGGTAAACACGTGGCTCTTGAGCCGCATGCGGCTCACGGCTTAAATGAATGCGACTCATTGCTTCTTATCATATTTTGCATATAGTGGGGAAGAAAGTATGGTGAATAATATGTTTTAAATTGTGTTCGTGTGTGTGTCTCTTTGAATCTCGCATTTTAAAATGTTTGCTCTTTATCTCTAACTTTTTTTGCCACCCCTGATGTAGAATATAGTTTGCCAGGTCTAAAATGTCCTTAGTACCGTTATGCAAAAATGAGGAACTGTTTTTTTTTTTTTATTGAGTATGGAAAAGTTCCCCACGCATATGTGCTCACTGAACAGTTTCACATCTTGAATTTTGAATTATAAACATCAATGACACCTTACTCAGGTAGAGTTTTTACTCGAATATCGCGGTTAATTAAAAAAATCGATGTAAGGTCACGCCTATAATAACTTTCTTTTTTACAGTGCTAGTCCTAGTAGCAAGAGTGGCCTCCACTTACAAGTTTCAGTGTGGATTTTCAATTTTTTATGAACTTTAAGAAATATATATATATATATATATATATATTTAAAATAATTCATAGTGGAAAAACATCACAAAATAGTGAATTCGCGATAATCAAAGGATTACTGTACATTGGCATGCACTTTACTGTTTGTCCTAGTTAGTGGGACCTACCCCCATTCCCATTTGTTTTGATAAACCCAGTCTGACAGTTTTCCAGTCATAGGACTGTCATATTTGTCCTCTTCAAATGAGTAAAACATAGCCCAAACAACTACATTATTTAGCACGAGTGTGACGGCAAAGTTGTGCCTGTACCTTTAAGAGCAAATAAACAGATGGTGAGGAAGTGAAGAAATATTGCTTTCGTTTCCCTTCTAAACTAACATGAATTTTATACCTGTGACTCGAATGCTGAAAAACAAAAGCCTAGGCTCTATTTTTAAATTTATATACAGTGAATGAAAAGTTCCGTGGTGTTGATGCTTCTATCGCACAAAGCCAGCCAATTTGAGTGACCCGCCACCCCCTAACTGCTTAACCGCGTCGGACACGAAAGTGGCTGTAAGTACAATGTTCCCTCGCTACTTATACTTATATTTATATGTATATATACAGAGACTGTGGTTCAAATCCTGGTTGGTAAACATTTTCCCTTAGTTATTTCTATGTACTATTTGTAGTCAAGACCTTCCAATGATGACAAAGGAGAGTGTTGCCAAGTTGTGGTGCAGTGGTTACCTCACTTGTCTCTTGTCTGGGTTCAAATCCCGGTTGGGACACATTTTCACTTAGTTGTTTCTGTGTACTTCTTGTCAAAACACTCAAATGATTTCAAAAGAAGTGTAGTCCCGTGGTGACGCATGGGTTTGTTCACTGGACTCCCGTCTGGGAGACGTTGGTTCGATTCCTGGTTCGGACACTTTTTCACTTGGTTGTGTCTGTGGACTTCTTCTAATAATACTCAAATGATTACAAAGAAAAGTGTAGTCACTTGGTTGGCGCAGAGGTTAGATCACTGGACTCCCGTCTGGGAGATCTGGGTTCGATTCCCACTGCCGTCGTTTGGCTGAAAATACTTGGAAAGAAGAATTGGTCAATGGAAAAAGAAGAAGGGAAAAAAAAAAGAAAAAACTTTTTAATTTATATTAAACACTTAGTCATACTTTTCAGCAAAAGGTTATATTCCGAACTGCCTTCGGCAGTTCGGAAGACAGTTGAAGGACCTGTCTGTGCGAAAGGCGTTCTCGGGTCGGCCTTCGGCCGACCCTCGACCGCTTGCTTGGTCAGTGAACCGCCGACACCGGGAAGCGAACTCACGTTCTCTCCGTGCAAAGGCGAGTGTGCAACCCACTACACCAACTCGTGCCCCACTTATACATAGGTGTTGAAACGTTTTATCCAAGGAAATGGGGTGAAACACTTAGTCATTTTTTGGACAAAATGCTTCATCCACTACTGAAGACTTATACACTTAAACACTTAGACATTAATAATTATTCTTTTAAGTGAATAATATTTGGAAAATCTTTGCCTGCACTGGGATTTGAACCCAGGACCACAGAGGTGAAAGACTGATGACTTATCCACTGGGCCACCACCCAGTGAGAGAAAGTGGTAGTACTTATACTTTTCCCTCTTTCATTTACCTGAAACACTCAGTCATTTTTTTGACTAAATGTTTCATCCACCACTGAATACTTATTCAGTTAGACACTTAAGCATTAAAACTTATTCTTTTAACTGAATAATATTTGGAAAATCTTTGCCTGCACTGGGATATGAACCCAGGACCACAGAGGTGAAAGACTAATGACTTATCCACTGGGCCACCACCCAGTGAGAGAAAGTGGTAGTACTTATACTTTTCCCTCTTTCATTTACCTGAAACACTCAGTCATTTTTTTGACTAAATGTTTCATCCACCACTGAATATTTATTCAGTTAGACACTTAGGCATTAGAACTTATTCTTTTACCACAGAGCTGGTAGTCTGATGACTTAACCACTGAGCCACCACCCTGTGAGAGTAAGCAGTAGTACTTGTAAATTTATCTCATTCATTTACCTGAATAATATTGGGAAAATGTTTGCTGGCACTTGGATTTGAACCCAAGACCAAAGAAGCGGAAAACTGATGACTTATCTACTGGGCCACCACTCTCCAATATTAGGCAGTAGTATTTGTTGTTTTGTCTCCTTTCAAACCCAGATCATACTTAGTCCTTTATTGTACCTTCAAGTGGGAAAAGTTAGGTCAAATTACAAAGCAGAGCAAACCAGGATTTGAACCCAGGTCTACAGAGGTGAGAGGCCAATGACTTATTCACTGGGCCACAGGCTCCCTAAAGTAAGCAGTTGTATTTTTTGTTTTGGCTGTTACAAATATTGGTATATTTAGGCTTTTTTCCCCAAAACACTACATAGTTCAGTAAGGCTTTTTTCTCCCCTGTAAAAGATGAACTTCATTAATTTATTTAATATTAATTTGGTACGAGTTTGGGTAGTTTACGTGTCTATTAAGCTTCAAAATGTTTCACATCTCTATAGCCTTAACTCGGTAGGATTCAAGTATACAACAGTTTCAATTTTATTTGCATTATAAGAACTGCACATCTTCCCTGTTATAAATCATAACTATGGGGAAGTTATTTAGAGAAGTAAAAATATGTTGTTGTGTATGCAGCATTTGAAGACAACAGGGAGAGGTTTTACAGACCGAAATATTTTACTTTACTGTTAATTCTTTCCACCTACCAGGAATAAAAACATGCACAAAAATGTTTCTTAGTATCTCAAGGTATGCAAAATCAATGATAACATTATATTTTTATTATTATTATATTTTTATTATATTAACCAATAGATTGGAAGTAAAAGTATATAACTCTGACCCAAACCCCATCGAACACCTGTGAATAGGAAAAAATGGTAGTTATTTATTTGTCTGTTTGTTGTTGTTATTTCTTTGCTACATGATGAAAGTTTCATATCTCATTATACTTATAATGACAATAAAAGCATTCAATTCAATACAAGAAAAACTTTTGTTTGAATAGGTCACCTATCTAGGCATACATACACATACACATACACATACACATACACATACACATACACATACACATACACATACATACATACATACATACATACATACACACACACACATACACATACACATACACATACACATACACATACACATACACATACACATACACACACACACACACACACACACACACACACACATATATATGTATGTATGAAGTCGACACCTACAAAGGCTGAAAAATATGGTTGGGTAAAACTAATCTGACAATATTCAGAGTTTAGAAAATTGTGAGAAACACTTTGGCCTGCTTTTCACTTTTAGCTAACAAAAAAAAGGAAAAATACAGTGGAAGCCTGACCAAGTATTCAAAGTATTCCTGGTAACGTAATTCCATTAGTGTATACCTATATTAGATACTGTTAATTATAATTGAGGTGAGCTTTTTCTTGTTGTATTCACCAGATGGCGGCCGTGGATATACAGAAGGAGTTTAAAGAGGCGGATGACGCTTTAGCGCTTCCCCATGATGCTGATAATGAAATGCTTGCTGTGTGTGAAAATGACAACACGCAGGGTCAAGTAAGCTTTCTCATCCCAAGTTTTTAAAAAAACAACTGTTTTTGTTGTCTAGAACTGGTCATAGTCAGACTTTGGGTTTAAGAAACTAATTCATGCTTGCAGGCTATATCAATCTATTTTGACTCTCAAAATTTGCAACTGTTTCCCAAAAGATGGAAGACATTTTAGGTCCACAGGCAGAATTCAACGAAGCGGAGGAAGAGAAAAAATATTACAGAAGGAAGCGATTAGGCGTCATTAAAAATGTGGTGGCAGCCAGTACTGGAACCATGATTTTGTACAGTGTATACATGGGTGAGAATGCACTGTCACAGTTTGAAATCAAGAAACAAATCCACAAACTAAATAGCTTACTCTGTGATATGCATTTTTCAGGATTACTGCAAATGCAACTTATCCTTCATTATGATATGACTTATCGTGAAGTCAAGTACAGCAACCTTGGATTGGAGAACATTGATCGGAAAATGCTGAGGGGAATCAATCTCACACCCATATTCAGCCTTCTTTACACCTCCATTCTCATCAGGTAGACACCCACATTAGGCAATTCTTTAAAGTATACTACAACCTGTTGCTTTGATTTAAGGTTTCTAGGGACAAAATGGATGATGTTTTTGGCGTCGGGGGTCTACGCGTTTTTTGTCTCTACCAATTATTGGGAGCGTTATTACACCTTGGTTCCATCTGCTGCTGCTATTGGCGTGGTCATTGTGCCACTGTGGGGATCCCTTGGAAATTACATTACAAGGTAAGCATGGGTATTTGTTTAACTGCTTTTCAAGCCAAAGGTGAAAAAATATTGAGCCACACTCGTATGAAATGAGATTTTGAATTGTAATCTTTTAAATCCAATATAAGTTCTACAATCAGTTGGAATATTAGGATTTTAAATAAGGGATATAGTTTAGTTATATACTTGACTTCATATTACAGTGACTAACAACAATCTATTCTGTCAAATTATGTTTTAAATATAGTTTTTTATTAGTTTGTAATGAATTTGAGTGTTTTAATAGAGAATAAAAATAAGTGAAACATTAAACGATGCAAAGAGCCACAGTATATATACAATATGATTAGGAAAAAAACATTCATTTTAGTTAGGAGCCACATGTTTGCCAACCCTGTGTTAAGCTATAAATTTGACTGTATTTTATTGTTGCTATTTAATGAATGAGGTTTTTGAAACACTGCCTAAAACATTTATTTGTTACAAGCCATACTGACACATAACATACACAGGATGGCACAACAGTATTACGAATACGTCAACTTCCAGGAAGAGGATGCACAAGAGCAGAAGAAGCTTCCAAAAGGAGCTTGCCACAGATACATCATCATTTTTCAGTCAGTCTTCAATATCATCTTTAATGTGAGTCCATCAGTCATGTGACAGACATAACATTCATAAAACTAAGTGTTCCCAGTTTAGTATTTTTCAACATTACAAATGATAATTCTCATTCTAGAACTCTGCAACTATTGCATTCAAGTAATTTTGGAACAATTAAGCTTTGAGACTAGTAGCCTAGTTCAATGAAAGAAAGCAGAAAACTTTGTCTATCGTACCAGCATGGTATGGTATAAGGATTAATTTATAAAAACAATAGCATTCTACAATAAATTGCAAAATAATGAGGACTGTAAGATAATTTCTTTATGTTCAGCAGATGATTTAAAGCACGCCAAATTATTGTACTTATCTGGATCTGACAGTTTAAGTAATACACGTTGCATATACAGTCATACTTTTACTTACGAATACCCCTAGGTACGGAAGTTTCAGGTTATTTTTTACATGCAAATGAGTGACTCAAAATACGAAAAAGATCAAAGTTACGAAATCCCCCCAAAAGTAGTTGCATTTCCTTATCCATTATTTTATTTTGAATTCCCTTTATTAAGCGACACACACACAGGGCACGTCTATAATGGACTACAAAATGGACGGCTTTCGACCCTGGTATAACGGGCCCTTGTCGCCATCTATTGGAGGAACACAAATATTAATCTATAACGGCCGCAGAGGGAGATACTATAGCGGGGCCGGGCACATTTTCATATGCATTATTTATTTTAAGACATTAAACAATAATTTGTTATAATGTCTCATTTTTGGATGTTTCCTCACATCTTTCATGCAAAATTAGGACACGAACCAATTTTAAAGGGTTTTGTTGGTAGTTGTGTGAAGACCGTGGAACGAATTAGAGAATTTACATATAAAGTACACCTCTACTTACGAAATTTTGAAGTTACGAAAAAAGTCTTGGAACCAATTAATTTCGTAAGTAGAAGTACGACTGTACATTTGAATTAGTAGAATTTCTTCAGATTGCATTTGTACGCAATAAACATTTATTATTTGCTACTATTATTTATATCTTTGTATACAAGAACACATTTTGATTGATCCCTCTGATATACTTCCCTGTCTTTCACCAGCTGAGCTTCATCTTTGCGCAGTTACCCATGTGTCTCATCCTCAACGACTACATAAATGACCTTAGCCATGTTCTGTTCAAAGTCCAAAACTGTGGTAAGTCCCATTGGTCCTACAATGGATACTAATACATTTCAAATTTAATATAATCACGTGTCTTTGTCGCTCTATAAATGGAGTTCTAAGCTAGTATTCCAAATGGTGTTGGTAAAACCTTCTTGCTTGCTTTCTACTAGGAGCCAATATCAGTGGCATGCTTCCTGGATTAAACACAACTGTATTGAAAAGTCTACCGCAGTCCATGAAGCTGATCATTGTTGAGAGCATCTTCATGGGCTTCGCATTCCTTTCCATGATTATAGTAAGTGCTCAGATTTGTGACACAGATCAAAAGGATGGAATGGAAACATTGGATTCCCACCAGTGTTGGGGTTAGGAAGAACGTAATCACGTCATTGTTATGTTGCTACTTACTAGTTTCCCATTCTTTCAAATGTTTACTACTATTGTTTTTATTTGATTTAGTTTCTTGTGCTGTGTGGCGCTGCATACCGCCCAACAGAGGAGATCGACCTCCGCAGTATTGGCTATGGAAATATTTTCCAGCTTCCTTTCAAACATTTTAGAGACTACCGCCTACATCTTCTCTGCCCGTTCTTTTTCTACAGTGGATTGGAAGTTCTCTTCGCCATCACTGGACTCACTGTGGTACAGCAAACATTTAGGTTTACTGTTAATTAGAATATTGGTGACTTGACTTTGATGTGTTCTATGCCTGTGGTTTGAATAACTCAAATTAGTATTCCACTGAGTATTAAATATACTATATTTTACTAAACACAAAGAGTAGAAGCAAACCTTTTCAAAAATGCACTTTAGCTTCACAAAGCTTACTGTTCATTTGTTTTGCCGCTTTCGACTGACAAAAAAAATGACTTTAATACTCTTAATTTGTCGACATCTTATGGTCTTTATATCCATGTTTCGGCATAGTACTTAACATAAAAAAGAAACAAAATGTGATTATGTGGTTTTAAATTATTAAATTCAGTGGTCATCCTCAACAGAACTGTCTAAACTATCTTCTATCTAGTTAGTGTACAAATCAGGAAAAAAAACATTTTCGCTGATAAATGAGGGATATAATATATATATATATATATTATATAAAATTGTGATAATCAAATTCATAGTTTGATTGGTTTTAGTATGTTTTTTCTTCTCATTGCTGTAAATACTGATAGAATTGCATACCAAAACCTGCTAAACAGCTTTAAATGGTGTAACTGGACCACATTGTGTTCAGACATTTCCATATAACTGTTAGGGCACACAAAAGTCAAGGCCCCACTGGACTATACAGCTGAAAGAGCAGAAAATCATACTAAATGTATTTATTTTCTCTCCATACAGTCCTATGGTGTATGTGCTTTGGGTCTAAATAAACTGTGGCTCTTGATGATGGTCTATGGGCTCTCCACCTCCTGTTTCTCTTTCCTGGCCCTTTTGCTCCTCCGCCTTCCGCGGTGGGTGTGTCTATCAGGAGGAGCTGCTGTTCATTTAGTACTATTGGTAGTGCTCATGGTGTTTTCACCAACACCAAAAAAGGAAGATCAAGAGGTCATTCTTCTGGTGATTTCTATACTGTGGGGACTCGGTTCAGCCCTGAACAAGACCGGAGTCAGCAGTAAGTAGCACCTGATGTATATGAAGTATGTGCTTTGTATCCAGTATGAACATCATTTTTGGTGTGTCTCTTTCAGTTGTGCTTGGAATTGTATATGCTGAGGAGAAAGAACGTCTAGACTTTGTCTACACAATTTATCACTGGTTCCAAGCCATTGCTATTTTTGTAGTTTACCTTTGGTCAGATATGCCAATGAGGGTAAGTAACTGGATGTCAGTGATAAGGAATGAGTAAACATTAGTTACTGTGCTCAAGAATATTTGTCATGGGTCTTGATTTTAAATGAGCATTTAATATATACGTGTGTGTGTATATATACACATCTACATAGAAAAACTTTTCATATAATTATATATATATATATATATATATATATATATATATATATATATATATATATATATATATATATATATATATATATATATATATATATATATATATATATATATATATATATATATATATATATAATATATAAAACTTTTTTAATGTAGAATACAAATATGAAATGGGGAAAAAAGGCAAGTCACAATTGGAGAATATTTCACTGACCACTATGGTGAAGTTTATGCCTTTTGCGATAAATAATAGTACACAGGGAGTTTTAAAATTCTAATTAATATTCCATAGACACCATAAAATCTCAGTTCCTACACCATGGCAGGTTTTCTAGAAAATTGATTGATGACAAATACGTTGTGTTATCCTAACCCAACACCCATTCACATGTGGTCATTCAAAAATGCTCTCTAAAAATCTCAAAGAGAACAGTTGTTGTTGTTTTTTCCATATAGTTTTATTTTTCAAAATCTTCATTTTCATGTAAAAAGGTAATCCAATGCACTTTTGATAGGGGTTGTTGTTAGTTTCATGAGAGTTGGGAAGAGACACTAGCTGCTTTTGATTAAATTTCCCTTTTTGAATCTTTTCTTTCTCTTTTTGCGATTAAGGCTAAACTCGGCATCCTTTTAGCCACTTTACTGCTAGCCTGCTATTGCTACTGGGTGATGGAGCGCCGCATTGCCAAGAATGTACGTCGTAGACTTCCCCGTATCCCACGACCAAGGCACAAGGTGACCAGACTCGCCCTATTATCTTCTACAGTGACATAAATGTTCATGCTTTTGTACCCTATTTTCACTACAACACTGATGTGACCATCAAAAAGGCAGTCGTTACCCTACACGAATGATGTAATTTGTTCCCACAGGTCAAAGGTTATCGCTATCTGGAAGACGGCAATTCGGATGAGTCAGACTCAGAGAAAAGCGAGGAGGATGACGAAAACGACGTCAAGGAGATAGACGACGAGGAGCTACTGGTGAATGATTTCGGAGTGGAGAACATGGAGGCCGGACGTCAGGATGCTGGCGATCTGGGAGTTGACTCACTCCGGGCCAGGAAGAAGAGGGCAGAAAATCACCACCAAAGGGAAGAGGAGGATATCCATGTGAATGAGTGCCAGAAAGGGTGAATATAGTTGAATTGAGAGAGGAAGCTTGACAGGAAAGCGATTTGTTGTTTCATCATTGTAGTTTTCAATGAATGTAGTGCTTTTTTTCAAGATGCAACTGTAATCCAAATTGTAAAAACGTGAAAAATTACTAAATGTAGATTGAAAATGTATTTTCACTGAGTTTATTTCTTTTGAACAACTAAGAACCTAATTTGATGTGTGTTGAGCATATCTAGGCATTTTTAAAAATCCTTCAAAGTGACCTGTCTTGGTTTTTATTTTATTCAAAATCCTCAGTGTCTTTTTTTGTCCTTTGTTTGCAAGACATGTTCTTTAAAAATGTCCATAATGCACATTTGAAGCTTATTTGATTGGTACTTTTTGCAACTGTATCTGTGGCGAGCTGCACAAGCAAATATATTGTTGTGTTGATTTAATTGCAAAGAAGCGGAATTGATATGGTTGCAGATTTAAATACACTTTATCATAAAAACAATGATTTTTTAGTGTTTATTTTAAATATGCATGACCAATGTCAGAGTTCAAATGGCCACCGCCATTTCTGACAATGGCGGATGAGCCAAGAGCCAGTTCAGGAGTAGACTAGAGCACCTCAGAAGTGACAATTTACTGAAGAATGACCTAATAAAGCTCTTACAGGACAATGCAGCGCATTCAGTACGTTTTCATTAGGGGATTTTGAAGCCCCAGTTCTCAATTTAAGAGTGCTTTTTGACGGCAGCATTATTCGATCGCTTGCTGTAGCCCCACGTGGATGGAATCAATAAATATTTGCAAACAAATTGGCTACATTGCATTACCTATTGCTATTTTTGTTTAAAAAGAAATAATTTCATCGTGTCTTTTAGTTTTCTTAACGCACACAGGCTTTTGGAAAGAATGTGGCCAAAAAGGAGCAGCTTGTCGACGCCATAACGAGTTGTTTGTCAGCCAAGTGAGTCATTTTCTAAGTAGTTTCTATTTTCTCTATTTGTGTAATCATTAAGTCAGCGTTCAGTATTTAGGGATTTGCTCAATTAGCTTCTTTTTTTTTAAATTATGATACATTCAAACTGAATGAAAACACACTAACTGGTCTGGTGTTGATTCTTAATTGCAAGAATCTGTGTGGTTAACTCACAACCACACAAGTGCCATCGGTGGAGGTGTTAGGAATAAAATATATATATTGAAACGAGGGATGGCGCCTGAGTGGGGTTTTGAGAAGAAGTCCTGAATCTTCATGATGACAAGTATCCTTTTGGATTGGATTGGAATACTTTTTTGGGGGGTCAAATTTTTTGACTTAACTAGTCCTATTTTTATTTTTATTTCAAGTTGGATTAAGTCGATTGTGTCTTGACTTCAAGACTGACAAAACTGGCACAATTTTTCCATCAGATTTTTGAAACTACTGCTTTTCTGCCATTTAGATTTCTTGTGGGTGTTCAGAGTAATGGTATCATTATGTGCTCAGAAACTTTTAGTTGGAATTACCACCCTTGGGTGCACTGTAGTATATATACAGATTTATATATGGCACATCCTGCGTGTAGTTTACAATGTTAATTCACAAAAGGCGGAAGTCATATTTACCTTGACTGGGCCACACTGGAGTTGATATAAATGGAAAAGGTTTTATTAAATGGACAATAAGAGTGACGCTTAATGGAGTTATCAATGGGTGTTTTTGCAGTCAGGTGCTTTAAAAAGCCTGGTTTTCCATCTGCCGATTGCATTCAGAGGAGGGGATGAAAAGAGATGAAAACAAAGTAACAAATCTAACACCTATCTTTTTTTGTCTGGTGTTGAATCCACCTGAGAAACCTCTAACGTGTGCTTTGTTGTTCATCTTTTTATTTATTTAGTAGAAAATGTATTTTAATAACATTTTAATAGATTCGCACACACACATCTTAAAACCAGTCTATAAAAATGCTAGAATATGCATTTTGCTCATTTAGAAGTCAATTAGGTTTTAAGTAGAACTACAATATTGTAGGTTTTCTCCAGATACTCCAGCTTTCTCTCATATCCCAAAAAAATAGGCATGGTAGGCTGATTGCATTATGCACATTGTCCATTAGTGTGATTGTGTGTATGAATAGTTGTTTGTCTGCACCGCTTGTTGTTGTTACCTACGATAAACTACAGAAGACACCCTTGTGAGGATAAGTATTTCAGAAGATAAATATACAGTAATTATTCCATTTTACATTGTATTAGTTTCATAGTTTTTCTTTAATGCTACCCAGACCCATTAAAAAAGTATAAAAGTATAAGTATTTTGTGTGATATTTGTATGCAATTGTATGTGTATATACAAAATAAAAGAAAAAGATAGCCAATTATTTCTTGATTCTTCATTAACATGAATAAGAAAGTCAGACTTTTTCCACTCGTGGGAAAGTACAAGTGGCAGCTGAGTAAACATGCGTACACAACTTAATCAGGCAATTGACCAGATGAAAGGAATGTGAAAGGAATGAGTCTCTTAGAAACACACGAGTGAAGTGAAATGACTTAATATTTTTACCAAAGAAGTTGTTTTTTTAGTATTTGTGATCCTTCTTAGTGTCAGGCAAAAGTCACACCAAACTGAATCAGCATTGAATAAGCTCTTTCCATGTCCTGTTTTTCAAAAGTTCTCTTTAACAAGTACTACTTTACCCGAGTGAATCAGTCAAATCAAATGGCCTCGGTCTTCATCAATAGGTCAAGTAAAAGGATGTTTGTCAATAGTCGTTTTGTCCAGATTCTAATACAAATGTTGAAAGTCATCAAATAAAGTAATTTTGTGGGTTAGGGTAAAATGTAATTTTTAGGGTCAGGGTAAAAATGTAATTTTTAGGGTTAGGGTAAAATGTAGTTTTTTTATGAACCACATTACTACAACCCTAATTGTACGAATGGCTCCTGGTTGCCTCTGCTGCAAACATTCACCCCTAACAACAACAACATCAACAAAAAGCTAGAAACAATGTACAGTAACCACTTCACTCTACTGTGATAATGAGAAAAATGCTTCCTCCAAGCAGTGAGTCTCCCGAGTTTGAGACTGGCATTATTGCTTCTGGTCTCTTATTACTTTTCCTGTTAATGTTTGCCTTGGCGAGGACAGAACTGCTTCACTGAAAGGTGTAATTAAAAAAAAAATCAATGAACCATTTCAATGTGTATTTTAAATTTGAACCTGAAAGTGTTTTTTTTTTTTTTTTATTATTTTGTACCTGCAGAAGCTTTAAAGGTAATTTGCATATTATAGGTTAGTGCTACAGTGTTCTGACTGGTTACAATATTGTGACCGATTGCAACCTAACCAAAGCGGGGAACTGATGTCTTATAAGAAACACAAAAAAATAGTAATAAATGTTGCTATTCCTGAGCTTTAATAATTGAATTAATTATATATATATATATATATATATATATATATATATATATATATATATATATATATATATATATATATATATATATATATATATATATATATATATATATATATATATATATATATATATATATATATATATATATATATATTTTTTTTTTTTTTATCACTTTGATGACGCCGATCTCAAGAGTGTGGCAGACATCTAAAAAATCACATCTCTCACAATAAGTGCTAGGAGTGTGTAATACGTAGAATGAAAGTCGGTATCCGTATATATCGATGCAGTGAGGTGATACCGACGTGTTTCCTTAGGACAACTCAGGTTGTTTTTTTTTTTTTGTGGTACATGTCTCCTCTTGGTTGGAAAAACAGAACCCAAGTTTGAACCCCGTATTATACATATTAACCCTAAGCATTCATCCCATTTGAGATTGAAACTATTATCTAACACAAATCAATTTTAACATAACGTATCCAAGTATTTTATTTAAACAACCATCTTGTTTATTTGAAAAGTAAAGATTTGTAGTTATCATTGCCAATTTCAAAAGGAAACTAAATTACTTGACTAGTTATTCAATTCTGAAACCTCATTAATTGGCTTTAAAAAAGAATATAAATGATTTTAAGAGTTTTTGCTGCTTTCTAACATTTTGAAATGTAATTTACTTAATTATAAGATAGGCAACATTTTGGATAGGCATCTTTATATTCTGTCTTCAATGCAAAAGTTGCTGTGCAGTATGTTATGAATAAAATAGAAATAATAATCAACTGAAGATTAACATTGGCAACCAAACTATTTTCAGCCTCACCTAAAAAAATATGTAATTTTTTCTCACATCTAGCTATTTAAAATAAAATAATACAGGGTCGTTTAATATGGAGAAAATGTAAGACATTACGTTATTTGTTTGAGCAAAAAAGTAGTTTTGCTATGCAATGTAACAAATGGCCTTAATTCGAACAATGGTCACAAAACAAAGGCAAACAACCTATGCAATTAGTGTGTGTTTGTTCCTGAGAGGGGAAATTAAAAGAGGAAGAGGTGGGGAACGTAAGAGGTGAAATTAATTCTAACTCTGAATTAAGTCAAGTATATTCAAGTTGCTTACTATGCAAAACCAAATTGTTGTGGTCGATTTCAATAATTAGTCTGAAAATGAACTCAACAGATGTGTAAACATGTTTGAAATTTCAAAAAGGCCACCTATGATTTGAAAAGATGACTAATAAATATACCATTAGAAACCTTCAACCTTCTTAATCATGTGGAAGTACACCTATGAGGTCCAATCCCATTTCACTTCAGTCTATAAATACAGCTCACTGCCTCCTGCAAGGTGCTATGAGACCACCTCGATGCAGCTAATTCTGTGTTGGGGGAGTATTGACGTCAGCACCGAGACACACACGTACAGAACCACAGCACAGTCACATTCATATAGATGAAACACCAGTGGACTGCAGTAAAATCCATCAGGCAAAAAAGCCATTGCACTTATTTCAAGCCCTCCTTCTGATGTCACTGTAAATTTGGCAATAAAAAACAAACAAACAACAAGTGTTGAGAGTTTTTGGAAAGCTTAAGGCCTCTTGACAGTAGATTTCTGCTAAGTGGAGAGCCAAATGGAGGCCTGCTTCCAACTCCTAAGCCATGATGCTACAATTTTCCACCCATCTGGTGGTATATGTGTTCTGGCTGCTTTGGCAGCAGGTGGTCGAAGCCTTTCAAAAGGAAATGTAGACACTGCTTCATGTTTCCTACCTTAATTACTTCTTTTCACATAGGGATGGGTACTGCTTTGAGGATGAATAACAATGGAAAACAACATATATCTAACATTGGTTACGACTAGCTCAAGGAAGAATGAATTAAAACAGGTAATAAATTTAAGTTAATTTCACAAATGCTTTATTCTCCATACATATATGCAGGTATATACACGTATGGATAAATATGTACAAATATGTATCTACATTCAAATTATATACATATATATGTAGGTACATAGACACACATGCATATAGAGATAGATATTCATTCATCTTCTGCATTGCGCATCCTCATAAGGATAATTGGAGCTGATATCAGCTGAATTTGGACGAAAAGCAGACTAGTACACCATAGACTAGTCGCCAGCCAGCTATAGGACAGACAGAGAGAGACAGACGACCATTCACACTCACAATCATGCCACCACCAGTGGAAATCCAACCCGCACCAGCATCAAGCGATTGAAGCACTATACCAACCCGCTGGCAATTACATATATGTATATACATACATTTTCTGAATCGTTTATCCTCACAATGGTCGGTCGGAGCATAGATATCCTCAATATTTGATAGTATAGTGTATAGTATGATTTTTAATGGTTAATTTGTGTGATACAGCTGCAAAAAAAACATTTGAACACCTGTCTATCAGCTCAAAGACCCGTTAGTCTGCCATAAAAAGTCCACCTCCACACCATGTATTATTCTGAATCAACACCTATTTGAGGTCATTAGCTGCATAAAGACAATCAGTAAGACTCAAATTTGTAGCAGGGCTAACACCAAAAGAGCTGTCCAAAGACACGAGAGACAACATTTTTACACCTACACAAGGCTGGAAAGGACTGCTGAGAAAGTGCCAAGTAGCTTGGTGAAAAAAAGGCCCACTGTTGGGACAATCATTAGAAAATGGAAGAAGCTAAACATGATGATCACTTTGAAATGGACTATAGAGCTTAATGGTTTTGCCTTGTGGGACCTCAATGATCCTAAGAAAAGTAAGGAATCAGAACTACAAGAGACGACTTGGTCAATGACCTGAAAAGAGCTGGGACCCCTGCTTCCAAGGTGACTGTTGGTAAATACACTTAAATATGTCTTCCAACATGACAATGACCCAAAGAACACAGTCACAAAAACCAAAGTATCGCTACGTAAGAAGCATACCTAGGCTCTGGCGTGGCCAAGCCACTTTCCAGACCTAAAGCCAATAGAAAATTGCTGGAGGGAGCTCAAACAAAATGTACCAAATATAAACATTGCATTTCTTAGTTCAAATTCCTATTTGCAGATCATGCATTCATTCATTTTCTGAAACACTTTATCCTCACAAATGTAGCAGGGGGTGCTGGAGCCTATCCCAGCTGACTTTCCGGCACAAGTCAGGGGGACACTCTGAATCGGTGGGCAACCAATCACAAGACGAAGACAAAAACAACCATTCACGTTAACACTCATACTTAGGGGCAATTTAAATTGTCCAACCAGCCTACCATGCATGTTTTTAGAATGTGGGAGGAAACTGTAGTACTCGGAGAAAACCCACACAGGCCCGGAGAAAACATGTAAACTCCACACAAGCGGACTGACCTGGATTTGAACCCAGGACCCCAGAACTGTGACTAAGGATAAAACCTAAAATACGTTTTTTTTTTTTTGAATGTGTAAAAATGTTTCCATGATCCTGGCACTTTACTGACTGACAGTTGGTGTGCGTCAAATAATGTCTGTTGATTTTCTGAAGTCTTAGACTGACTGATGAATGATGTCAGATTGATGTGCGAACCGCCTCATCTCCCTGCTCGTACTAGTGAGTGGGTGTAAGCGATTAGAATGATAGATGAGTTCAAAAGAAAAGACATAAAAATCACATACAACTTATACCTAAGCAAGCGTATAAAACAAAACATGGGCAGATGTTTCATGGTGGTTTGACAGGTGACATTTTCATACAATGGCAGGTTTGTTCTCAATTGTCGTCGGCCTGCCTCTCAGATGCTTCTTCGCTTTTTCTGACTTTTATATTACGTATTCATGTGCGTCAGGCGTGAGGCATGGCTCTGGGTTAAAAATAAACGGGGGTAGAGAGCGGACTGCAAAGGCAATGGATTGAGGGGTGGGAGTTTGGGGATATAAATGACAGAGAAGGGAGGAAGTGGAGGAAGTGTAGCTACACAAAAAGTTGATACAAGAGATATTTAACCCATTCCTTTAGACCATTTCAAATATAATATTTTGATTTTTTTAAATAATTGGATAAAAAGAACTGGAATAAAAACCCTGAATATACAGGTTTTTATAGATCTAAAACAATGTTTATTTTAGCTTTTTTTTAAATATATTTTTTGATTTTACAAAATGATTTTTGAGCTAAAAACAGAAAAAAATGATTAAAAAATTTAAATTATTTATTTAACAGGGGGAAAATCAGGAAATTGAATATACATCTATAATCTTTATTTTAATTTGATCCTAAAACAGAAAGTTGGCACTGAATATTTACTTTTCCAGGCCACACAAAATGATGCGGTGGACCAGATTTGGTCCCCGGGCCGCCACTTTTACACATGCTTTAGATAATGAAATTGGACTGTGTGAATTAGGTTTCCAACACCATCATAACATTTATTATTTAGAGCTTTTATGTACTAGTATGTATGCCATGTGGTAATGTCAGTTGTATTCAATCAATGGTCATTGAAAGGTCTGATGATGACTTTTAAACAAGAACTGGTCAAAACATTTGGTCAGAATTCAGAAACCACACTAAATATGCCAATAAATGCATATATTATACTCAGTTCTCCCTAATTTCTCTTATTTCTATTTTGTATCACCAATTTAAATGTCGAGTTGTTCTCTTTTCACAAAAATAAATCAATACTCTTGATCACAAATGGCATTTGACAAGGAAGCAAAGCTAATCTGCTGCTCATTAAAATAAATGTACACAGAACTGTGCCTGTATATGATAGATTTGAGACACCAGTTAAATATTTTTCATGCTCAGGTTGCACTATATCAAGAATGACAAATGGCTTTTATAATAATGCCTAGATGAACCCTACGCACAAATATCAAAAAGCTGCAAGTGTCCAGCTTGATGAATTGGCAATAGATATTAAACTAATTGTCTGCAGCAAGTCTCATTTCCAGCTAATCCTCTTGGGCAGCAAATACATCAGAGAAAAAAAACTAGGGAAATAAAGCCACCACCACTATTTGAGGACAATGTTTAACAACCCTATCATAGACATCTGGAAGTTCCTGTAAACATGGGATGTCTGGATTAGGCTCTTATCACAACAATTCTCGTAACTCAAACGAACATTTCCCTTATAAATTAACTAAAAACTAATTAATTCGTTCCAACCCTCTGAAAAACAAAACAGGATATTGGATTGCAAAAACAATATTTGTTGTAATTTGCCATCTATTAACAAAGTAACAAATAACTAGTGGTTTGATATTACAAAAATGTGTTTAATAGTACTACAATTATACGGATTTCACAGGGGAGGTGGTAGAGGGGGGGGGGACTTTTTGCATGGCATTGCGCTCGTAACATAACATAAACAAATTTAAATGAACTTGGATTACGATGCAGACACACTCAAAATAAATGTAATCTAACCTTACACTAAACTTAATTGTAATTTTGTTTTAAATTTTGATACCTTTCTTTTTGCTCTATTTGCCCCGCCTCCACTCTGACTTTCCGATGCAATCTAGATGTTTGTTTTTGTATTCCCTTCAGAATATTTCCAAAATGATGCATACAAATGTCCTTAAAATAGGATAAAGCACGGCCACTTGCCAATGAGAGATAGTATATACGCCATTCGCACTGACTCACGATAAATTTGCTCAAAATTTTACTCGTATCTCAAATTGCCGTACTCGTATGTCGTGGCACTCGTATGTCAAAGTACCTCTGTATTTAAACAAAATCCCCCCAAAAAGTTAAACTCATTGCTTGATTGACATTAGTTGCATGTAGCATAGTTAGTATTTATTTTTGGGGCATATTTTATGACGTTTTGCTTTTGTCCCAAGAAGCCTCTGCTTTCTCTGGGCCTGATTCAAACGCATGTCCCCACATTTGATTCCCTCTCACCTTACAGACTTTTTGTCCAGACAGCACGTCTAAGTCACAAAGAAAAGATACTACGGTACATGGATTTGCGGAAGTGATGACGCATAAGCAGATGACAAATGAAAGACACAAGGCGGCGGGCTTTAGAAAACAAAAGGGAAAATTTAGAGGAGGCGAGTTAGACATGGCATGAGTGTCTTTATTTTTGACAATGTGACGGATGCTAAAAAGATGCTCCCACTTTTGATTTAAACGTGACACAGATTGTTTTAGATGGAAAATGTGTACTGCTTATCTACAGTGATCGGAATATCACACGATTTTATGGACAAAAGAATATATTGTATAATAACAGGTAAACAAGTACCTGAGTAATGTGTTTCCCCAATAGTGATAGAATAATTGTATAGAATTACCTTTGAATTAGATAACAATTAGTATCTGATTCAGGCTAATTTGGGTCTGTCTATTTTCTAGTCATTACTCTCGGTAATTAAAGCTCAGGTCTTATATGTCCCACCTGTCAAATTTTCTATTCATGTAGACACCCTTGAATCCGTGAAATTTTACATTGTAAACCCTAGGATATTCAAATCACTAATAATATATTACATATGGAGATAATACAAGATACAGTGATGTACTGCATGGTTCCTAGATTTTGCAAATTACTGTTCAACCAGCCGACTCTGAATGTTGTTTGGATATGGGAGGAAATTGGAATACTTGAAGAAAACCCACGCAATCCCACAAAGAACATGCAAACTCCATACAGTGAGGACTGACTTGGGATCGAACCAACAACTCCAGAACTGTGAGGCCGACGTGTTCATTTCCTCGACCGCTTGTTTCACACTTTGGCAACAATTTTAACTTTTAGCTGTGACACCTAAGAAAAGTATTTTCCAACTTGCTCGAACATGGGAAAAAACAACTGTGCGACATTCTGACAAACTAACTAGTAAATTATTGAACCGAATGGCGAGCAAAAGAATTAATAAACCAGTTGTAGTTGTGTATAGTTGTGTTTCTGTGTCTGTATTCTCACCCTCTACTATGACAGTAAAATTTCCTGAATACAGGATGAATAAAGTTATCTGGAGAATGTTGTTTAATTAACGGTAAAAAAAAAAAAGGATGCGTGTGGTTGCCACGGTAACAACCACATCTCAAAGCAAATGTATCCCATTAACGATAAACAACACTACCTGCTAGCACTCCGTGATAATCACGAGCAAACTCAGGAGGCCTAATCACTAAAGCAGATAGGCGTGTGATTGGTTGTGCCACCGTCTCTCGCCACAGGGAGTAAGAAAATAACTAACAAGCTGTTGCTCTGAACTGCTATGACGCACTCTTCACTCAGTGACTGACAGCGGTTCAAAGCACAACAGTCCACGCATGCTTTGGTGCTGAATGCACAAGAGACGACAGATCGGGATTTGGCCAGCTGGTAGCTATTCTGTTAGGGTGCTGACCGGTTCTAACCTCATTTGAATTCTGTGGAGGACTGACACCAACATGATGAAGCATACGACACATTTAGTGGAGGAGATAGTGCCTCCAAAGCTTTTGCGTACATGGCTTGCACAACCAACACTGGAAGACTGATGCTGTGGTGATATTTTGATAAAGTTTTACCACAGCAGGAAGGGTGATTATTATTCACAAGAAACACTTTGACAGCTGGAGATGTAGGTTTGTGTGAAGGGGATGCCCATGTTCAGATTGTGTTCAACAGTAAGTGGGCAATAAAGGACAACACAGCATGAATTACTCATTTGTCCCTGGTTATTCATTTTGTTTTGAAAGTCTCCGTTAAGCTAGTCCGTTAGCTGTGTGAATGATATGCTTTTATTATCTTCTGCAAAACCTTTATAAATGGTTTTATTTCCAAGGCCAAACATGTAGATGGAAAAAAGTTTTCAACCTTGACAACTGGAAATTGACTTTGCTGGGTCTGTAAACAAATAAATGAAGAAAAATATGGAGAAAAAAAACCAACACTATGAATGAAGCTCATTCATTCATTATCTGAATCGCTTAGGACAACTATTCCCGCAGATATGCCTTCCGATGTAGAGTTTAGCCTAGTATGCATATTATCTGGTTGGGATGCGGGAGGAAACACGAACACTCAAATAAAACCAACACAGGCCCATGGAAAATATGCAAACTATGCAAGGAACCGCCTGGGATCAAACCTTCTACCCCAAATTTGAGAGTTCAATGAGCTATCCACTTGGACACCGGGCTGCCGGCAACAGTTCTTATAAAAGTTAATGTTACCTACCACTGAGGAAAAACGGATTAAAATAGTAAGGATAATATCTACTCAAAGACCCACTCTATGGTGTACTAATCTGCCCTCTGCCCCAAATTCATGACTGAGGAAAAGCAGTGTTGAAATTGAATGAAACATAGTCAACAAGTTTCAATTGTGCCCCCATGAAGGGTTGTCCATTTCCTTGTGCCCTGTGATTGGCTGTCCACCCAATTAAGGTGTCTCCCACCTTGTGGCCAATAGTTGGCTGGGATAGTCACCAGCACGGACCTTGTTAGGGTAAGCGGCATGGAATAATAATGAATGAATAATGATACATAAGTCTTTCGCCTCCACAACAAATAATCATCTTTTTTTATGGGGGAGTAGGCTAATCTCTTCTGGCATCAGGATCTCCCATAAAGCTGAATCATAATTCGTGGGGCTTCCTCTTTTCCTTGATCATAAACATCTAAGGTTTGCGTTGCAGCTTTTGTCTGGCTCGCACTGCGCCGGAAACAGACCAAAAGAGTCTAGAAAGCTGCTGCCAGGAAACGACTTGTGCGCTCTTCTCCTCCACAAAGTATCGTCATCACCATGATCGGGCAACATGCCACAGCTCCCTCCCTCCATTCATATTTTTTTCCCAATGGCACACCACCATCCTCGGTCTTTTCTTCTACGCGCATCTACAGTCTCCTCCTCTTCGATTATCCAACCAGTGCGTAAAGTTCCCCAAGAGATTCCCCAGCCTTAGGCCCCGCCCTTTTCCGCTTCTTGCCACCCTCACTCCATCATGACTCCCTCTTTCGTGACGTAGGACGTTCCACGGTGACCACCTTTGTTCACTGGTGTTTGCTGGATGCTGGGACTATAAATGGGATACCAGTGCGCATCAAACACCACTCTCTCAGTCGCTCCGACTCGGGAACCAGGTCATCAGCGGAGATAGCAGGCAATACGTCGCCCCACTAGGCTAACTCGCTTTAGGCTTTGGTTTTTAAGGATGGACGCCTTCTCGATTTCTCGGAGCCGACGATGCTCCATCGTGCGCAACTGGACAGGTAAGTTCGATTTTTTCTCCAATGAGTCTTGACAAGAATGTGTAAGGACAGAAAGATATATTGGTGTTGATAGTGGCATGTTAATTTAACAGAATTGTATCAATATTATTATATTTTTTTTGTTTTTACACAGCCAAGCTATCATTTTCTGCTATGTGTAAAAGCCCTGATAGTTGCTGTTTGTCTTGACAAATCCTAAATTTGGTTGAATGTTAGGCTAAAAATGCTAAAAGTAGCATTAACACCTTTAAAAAGGGAAAAATGACTACTTATGGCAATAATATTAATAATAATAATAGTAAAGCTCATCTCACATCTACACATTTTATGTAGACCAGAATAATAACACTATATTACCTTCATGAATCAAGCCCTCAAATCCATTTTACATTTTTATTCAATTTTTAAAAATATATATTATTTTTAAATATTTTAAGATGTTTTAAGATGAATAAATCAAAATCAATAAAAACAGAAAGACTCTAGAGTTGGCCCGCATTGAAAAAAATAAAAATCCTAGTATTTAACAAATTGACTGCTGTTATTAAATATAGTCCAATTCTTTTAAATTATCAGAAGTATTCCTGTCTGGTCACAATGAATTGGACGCCTCGCACCGTTAATAGCACCCAATGAATTACATGAGTGCTTTTTGGGGTTACCAAGAAATTAATATAAACTATCAAATAAATGTGAATTTAACCTGGGCACAAATGATGTAAAAAAAATCATATAAGATCATATTCTATAATAATTGTATGGGTTGATATTCATACAGATTGTAAAATATAATGCTAAGTAGGTATCAGTGGTTTCAGTGGAAGCTGGTTTCAGTACCACGGACAGCTCCGAACTCAGCCTTTTCCCCCCATGCAGGCGGCATCTCCCTCTGGTTGGTGGTGTGGATGGTCCTTAGTGAGCCAAGTCTGGTGTCGGGCTGCCCGCATCATTGCGTGTGCTACCCGACTCCCATGACTGTGAGCTGCCAAGCACAGAACTTCACCACCGTCCCGGTCGGAGTGCCCTATGAGTCGCAGCGTGTTTTCCTCCAGAACAACAGGATCACTGAGCTTAGAGATGGCTCTTTTGGCTTCGGGACTCAGGTAGGAAGAAGTCTGTATGAAATGAGTCTCAATGTTTTACTGGATGGGACAATCATTGGCATTTATTTTCCATTTTAGGTCTTGTGGCTGTTTTCCAACAACATTACATGGATCGAAGCAGGAGCCTTCAGTGAGCTGAGGGACTTGGAGGAGTTGGATCTTGGGGATAACCCGAATCTTCACCGGCTGGAAGGAGGAGCCTTCCGTGGCCTGGAGAAGCTCCAGAGCCTCCATATGCACCGATGCAAGCTCACTGCACTGCCCCATGACATCTTTCACAAGCTGTACAGCCTACACTATCTCTATTTACAGGTATGGCCACCGCAATACAATTTAAAAAAGCTATGCCGCATTAAAAGATGGATTTTATTACAAGAATTGTTAAGAGATGTAAAAGTAATTTAAGATACTTTTGTTTCCGCTTTCAACTGGTGTGTTTAAATATTGCCGTTTTTTTATTAATATTTTTTTGCTAAAAAGATGCAATTTATCAATCACCACTTAATTTGTACACAATTTCCACCAATGGGGAAAATTGCTTGAATTTAATCTAATATCAATCCAAAATTACTGCAACATGCTTGGAACTCAATTAATTTGCTAGTAAGGTAAAATTGTCATCTACATATTGAGAATCTGTATTTTTTTTACGTTTATGAGCGAAATGTCATTTTAGATACATTAAAGTAGGGTTTTCTTCTTAAAATCCATCAACTTCATTGCAGAAAGATGCTGGCCAATCATGAAGGTGAGTGTTAAGACCTTCAATATCAATAAGAAACAAGTAGTTAAATTCTCTGTC
Source organism: Stigmatopora nigra (assembly GCF_051989575.1). Classification (NCBI taxonomy): domain Eukaryota; kingdom Metazoa; phylum Chordata; class Actinopteri; order Syngnathiformes; family Syngnathidae; genus Stigmatopora; species Stigmatopora nigra. Next base: position 8,930,387 of record NC_135513.1, read on the forward strand.
CAACTGTCTCTAACTGATGAAAGAGTCTTGATTAAGCAAGAATTTACCAATCAACTAATTCCAATGCCATCTAGGAGTTGACATCAAATGAAAACCCATCCACTGACACCGTCTTTCCCTTTTAATATTTTCATCTGCAGGAAAATAGTCTCCACTTTCTCCAAGATGACATCTTTTCCGACCTCATCAACCTGAGTCAACTATTCCTGCACGGAAACCGTATACGCACCATTTCAGAAAACGTATTCCACGGGCTGGTAAATTTAGATCGCTTACTCCTTCACGACAACCGCATTAGGCAGGTGAACCGACGGGCCTTCCGCGACCTGGGCCGGCTCACCATGCTATTCCTCTTCAACAACTCTCTGCCCGAGCTGCCCAGTCAGGCTCTGAGGGACACTCAGGGCATAGAGTTCCTCCGCCTCAATGCCAACCCTTGGTCTTGTGGCTGCGAAGCCCAGGCCCTGTGGGAGTGGTTCCGGGAGGCCCGTGTCTCTTCATCCGAATTAATCTGCGCATCCCCTTCCACCCGCCGCGGTCAAGATCTCCGCTTTCTTCGAGAAATGGACTTTGCCCTCTGCCCAATGCCCGACCCAGGCTCGATCGCCGGTTCCACTACCACCACTTTCAGTACCAAAACAAGATGGTGGTTCCATAAAAACAGGCCCCAGTCATCAACCAAAGGTCTGTTTGAGAAGTCTTCAGAGACCATCAAAGCCGGTTTGCACGGGAAAGGCCCTTCCACAACCACGTCATTGGTCAAGTATGAGCTAGGGGAGGAAGAACTGGCACTCCCTAAACTTGACCAAGAGGAATACTGGGCAAACTATGAAAATGAGGACTCGGGTGTCTCCCTAAGATGCTTTGAGCTCGAATGTCCTCCTGATTTTGAGCTGCCTACGTTCTCCTCCTCTACTTCTCTACTCCCCCCTTCCCTCTCACTATTAGCTCTCTCAGTATTCCCATTCAACCTTCACTTGCTATTTGGCTGAATCCATTTTAATATGCCCCAAATACCTGCCAGCCTGTTTTAGAGGCTGCAAGGATCCTCAATAAGACTATAAGCACCAACTACTGGACTTAACACTAATCAGGGGAGATCTTGGAGATCTTTAGATACAACACAATACAGGCATTGTGCTTGAAGCCTGAATGATGTCATGATTTTCCTGAAATCAAAAGCTTTGAGGGCTAAGTCCATCATTAACATCGGCAAGATTTTAAAGGCAGTTGTCAATGATGTTTTTACTTTTCTCAACTCATCTGAGACAAAACTAATTGTGCTATTATTGCACACGGGTAACTCTTACACTAAATACTGTTAAAAACAGTGTGTAGTAACAACCGTATTGTAATCACTTACAGTGTCATGTACTGTAAATACTTTTGTTTGTCGTCGGTGCTCAAATTGGATGTTGAGATCATTTTGATATCGGTAAACTGTGAAGAGAGAAAAGATCCTATTCTATTTTGCTCAGGGAGTGACATGGAATGTAGGTGAGGAAGGTGAGGTCTAAAGAAAAAGTGCATTGTACAATAGGAAAGGTCAACATTGTACTACACAGGAAAATATTGGGCTAGAAACAGCTATATTAATTTGAATCTCAAGGTTTTAGAATTTGATTTCCACTTTTGAAGTCTTTCTGTATATAGGCTAGAATTGATGACAAACATTGGAAAATAATTCTTCCTTTCAGGGAGCCTGCAATTGCTTGTTAGATGTCTTTCTGTGACATATTGATATTCTGTAAAAAGATCTTTGCCTAGATGCAGATGAATCACTTTATAAAGAAATATCTTGAATAATTTTTGGTTCAAACTTGTGCATTTTTTTCCAAGATGTTTGGGTTAACTGAACGTAATTGTTTTTCTTACAAAGAATAATTATTAGAATAAAAAAAAACAACTAAACTGGAATAGCAAAGTGTAGCAGATTGATGGTTTGTGACTAAATCTTTAGGACATCTGAGTCAAATGTCTCAAAAGGACACACAAGTCAGTCATACACTTTTAGTCTGGTCTGCGAAGGCTCTGACTGTGAACGGCATCTGCCAAAGTGTGGATTAAAAAGGTTGAGTGGATTTCGTAAACTGGCAACACTGTGAAAGCCAATTACGTCAATAAGTGATCACACCCATGAGTCATCAGCTAAAGATGCCACATGAAGCCATGAGGTGCAAGTTGGCTAATTTACAAACAAACTAAGAGAGCAATGGGAGTTAAACGGCTTGCAACATGCAGAATAAAACGACAAAAACACATTCACGCGCACACTAGGCTGAAATAGCGGAAAAAATAGGCAATCACACTTCCTTATTAGGCGACTTTAGTTTACTTCAATATTAATCCATTCTTTAGCTTTACCAAACCATTCCTAGTATGCTTTCATTCCATCCACCATACAACCTGCAGCTGCCTTGGATGGAAGCAAAAGCAAAGGTGTCAAGGTTGAAGTACAGTAGGAGTTGAAGAGTGGGTGTGCAAAGCAACTTGTCATTTCATGGTTGCCCCCCCCCTAAAAAAAACCAACAACTTTGGACTTGAAGGCAAGCATTATCCTTTCTCCTCAGAGCTTTGAAAATTAAATGAAAATAACTCTTTTGTTACACTGTCAACCTCTTGTCTTTTTTTCTTTGCTGGTGTACATATTAATTTGCGGAAAAGGAAAGAAAATTTCTAACTGGTTTACTTGTCATTTTTACTGTATAAAAGAAAAGCATGTCATTACATGCAGCATTAACTATATATATATATATAAAAAAATCTTTGTTAACCTGATGTCCTTGAGTGGGAAGATCTTTTTGGTTGACTCCTATTGAGCCAAACACACACACGCACGCACACACATGCACATGCGCAGGCACAATGTTGTATAAGTCCTCCAGGCAGTTGTCAGTGGTCCAGCATCAACAAACCCACGGCGCAAAACAGAAATTAGATACATAACAACTGCAACCAGATTACAATTCATGCCTATGTCACACACTATGATGAAACTAATATATAACTGTTCACCATTGTACGTATAAATGAATGATGTCAATCGAATTTTCAAATGCATTTGTCATATCTGAAATAATAACTGCTATTTAGTTCATGTATATTAAAATACAGTCAGGTGTAGTAAAAACAAGAAATAAATTTATGAATCGAGAGTGCTGTATAAATGCGGTAAACTAAAGCGAACCATTTTGTTGAATGAAAAATGTTTGTTTTTGCCGGTTTTAAATGTTTTTATATTATAATCAAGTTGACAAGGCAGTCTGTTCTGCAACCTAATGCAAATACTGGCTTATTATGAAATATTATTAGACAGTGTGACTAGTATTTATCAATTTAAAGTCAACAGTTAATGAAAATACTTGAAAACGTGAGGTTTTCATAATCCTTATTATTCCATAATACTCTCATTTGTGAAACCAACATGGACACTAATCTCCTTTGTATCCCTGAGATCTTTCAATTCCTATATAAGGATGTAACAAGTGCACTAGACAGCTCATCCTTCACATTCCAATTGTACTTGGCAAAAGATCGCTCTGACGCATCCACAGAATTTATATACGCAATTTGAGTGGGTTTGACTGGACGTCATTTCACTAATTTCTGGGCTGAGGGTTGAAGTTATAAAGTATATGATTGAACATAAAAAGTAGATTAAGATATCGAATGCTGAAATGTATTTAAAATAAACTGCAATATTTTTTAATTCTGCAAAGGATTTCTCTGCATGGCTCATATGATTGTTTTTGCATTGTTCCATGTGTCCTTCCACCCATTATTTTTTACATTTCCTGTACCACTTGTGTGTTAAATGTATGGCCTGCGGGCCGAGAATGACACCCTACCAGGTCTGATCCGGCCCATGAGGTTTTTACATCTACTCTATAGCCCATTCCAACACTACATACAGAATCAAATCTTTTTTTTTTTACATAGCCGCTGAAAAAACAGAAACATCTGTTCAGTTTGAGCACTCAATAGCTAATGAGCTAATAAGGAACCTTAAAATGAAACAAAATCAACATGAAATAATCAGGAAATGCCCCGAGATAAAGAGAAACTGACCAATGGAAATGGAATCAATAGGAAATGACCCGAAATTTACTAGAAGTAAACTCTAAATATGAATTTACCCCATAAATATTGGCTATTTATTGTACAACTCTACTACTCTACTCACTCCTTGCTACCACGACTACTGATACTACTTCCACCACCATCACTACTTTGGCAACTTAATAATCCAGCGCATCTTATATATGAAACATTTTAAAATAGGCAATTCATTGAAAGTGTGCCCTATATTGCAGAATATATGCTACCATAAAATGACAAGGAAGTGACACAAAACTAACTCAATGCCTGTCATTGACCATGATAGATATTCAATTCACTGAAACTGGCTGTCAATGCTCATCTTTCACCATCACTCACACTACTAAGCGTCCAATCCTAACACTGCTAGTAAATTAACTTTTCAGGCCAAAATTAAAAAGGTCTGGCCCACATAAGATCTCGTTGGCATAAAACCTGAAGTTTAGAGGGGTAGAGATCTTAAATGGAGGGTTGAAGACACTCAAACTAATGACAATCTTGGTTTGATTTGTGCTCAGATGTCACATCTGATGATTAAAGGTGAGCCAGTCAATCCTACCAAGTGTGGAGCACACTGATGGTGGTGCAATGTTCTGGCACTGTTTTGCTACCAGTGTGACCATCGCATGATGCAACAGATTCTAACGCATGCCCTTACATAAAAGTCTTTCAATAGTCTGAGACTCGTGATGTACAAAGGACAGCAAAAGCTGTTGTAATCTGAATCTCATGTGAAATATCTTTTTTAAATAAACTGCACCAATTGATGCAACAGTACAGGTGTAAAAATGGGCGTGAGAAGGTGAAGAGATTTTTTAAAAGGTTGATAGGAGCAATTGTGGTTTCAGGAAAGGGGAATAAGAAACATGTTAAAATACTAATGTGACTTCTATGGGATTTAGGACAAGAATAATGGATTTAAAGATAAGTAGCTGCTAGGCAGTGTGACAGAAGGAGGCAGTAATACTCCAGTATTATGGTTGACAACCGCCATACAACCCTCAAGAGAACTTCCTCTTGATGTCAGTCATAAGTTCATTGCACTTGTGCTTGAGTCAGATATTTGTTTGTGTTTAACCAATATTTTTACATTCTAACATTCTAGGGTTATTTATTGTGACATGCAAGCAGCAAGTATCAAGTTCAACTGCTGAGAATTATCTATGGTGTTTAGTCATGTGATGATTGAATTTTGTGATGTGAATTATGTCATATGGGCAGCTTGACTGGTTTGCACATCACCATCACAGCTCTGGGGTCCTGGGTTCAAATCCAGGTCAATCCACCTATGTAGAGTTTGCATGTTCTCCCCGGGCCTTTGTGGGTTTTCTCCGGGTACTCCGGTTTCCTCCCACATTCCAAAGACACCAAATTGGACACTCTAAATTGCCCATAGTTATGAGCGCGAGTATGAATGGGAAGTTTAATATGAGCAACCATACGGTTTCGATGAAGATCCACCAGGCTTGTTTTTTTCAGTGTAATATCTATCCTCATCTAAAAATAAAAGCTGGCAAGTTAATACAATAATAGAAGGGCTATGATGTTTGATTCACATTCTTGGATTACATTGCATTAGAGAACATTTGGAAGACTTAAGTGTGAAAACGTACAACGTAATCTTGGAGACGCCATTTGGTGTCACTGATATGGCACTGTGAGACAGACGTTTTCTACACCATACTTCCTGGATTTAAGCACATGCTGACCTGTATGCATACATGTGGGCCAACAATGAATATAAATTAACAGCTCCAATGTGCAAGAAGTCCCAAAATATATCTCATAAATCTCAGTCACTCCTATTTTTATAAATCTGCTCTACATATGTTCCTGTATCACCTCTCATTTTGCATGCATGTGTCTTAGATCCTCTGCAAGATGGCGGCACATATGTATGCACCACCTTCAACCCCCCCCCCCCCCCACTCACTTCATCAGAATAAAAGGTACTATATGTAAGATTGAAAATGTTCACCATTTTACTTTACATAGCCTGCAGAGATCTCTAACAACCTAAATAAAGACCAAAATGTGATATCGTTCATCGGTTGGTTGGTGCTGGCCACAACATCAGTTGGAAAAACACAGAATAAAAACAATTGCAACTCTAACGTGGTGTTTATCAACTTTTTAAATGGAAACATCTTGGTTTAACAATTGAGAACCATGTGAAAAAAAGCACATGATTCTTTCAGGCCATTTAAGGAATGCTCGAAAAACATTTTTTTCCATATCTTCTTTAAACAAATAATCCAACTGATCTTTTCTCAGGTGACATTGATTTTCATCTTGAGAGCTTTGGATGGAGTTTTCCCATCTGAGTCATTCCTCACCCACCTTCTCTACATGTGGCCTGCTCTCACAAACAGATTTTCTGTCGTCATTACATCAATCTATTTTTACACTATTGAAATGGTTGTGAACACATTCAAATACTTTAGCACTAGTATCACTAATGGATAAACTATTTTTCTAGTAAATGACATAGTTCATCCCAATTTTAGTCGCAAGGAAACAGTGAATCAGTGAATGCCAGGTGTTTTTTTTGTTTTGTTTTTTTCATTCAAAGCAATGACACCTTGCCTTGTGTTGTAGAAAGCCTTTCATTCAAAATCCACATTTATTTTTGGGAAATATCTTACCGTTATGTTATTGTACTTTATTAACGTGGTTAAATGTATTTTTTTTTTGGGGAGGAACGACGTGTGAATTTTTCTTTCGATAGATAAGGGCCTTTATCTTCAAGCAGCCATTTCTTCAGCCCACACCCAAACAAGCGGCAATTAAATGTCAACTAAGAAACATGAAGGTTGGTAACTTTATTTTTCTTTCTCTCTCAGTGAATGACAAAGAGTACATTGTTTCTTCATTTGAGGACTTTTGTGGTATTTTGAATTAGTTTTAAGGTAGTTGACAATGTTTAAATTAAGAGTTCTGTTTGATTATGACGGAAGAGTCAAGTTTTTACAGATGTCACTGACACTGCATCCGTGTCAGCGTATGTTTTTCCTGTATTTTCTACATGTTTTGATCATTTCAAATTGTGTACACCGTATAACTACTTTTGTACGCAAACTTTTATTTTTTTTAAAGTACGTTTTTGTAAAACCGGTCTACTTTTACCCATTTTGGCTCTAATCTGGATCGTCTGTCACACGTCCGCCTTTTCACTATATAAATATAGCGTGTCAGAAAGCAATGTACTTAGACAGTCTAGCTGTCAGTGTCATACAGCGACTATGTCCACTTTGGGGAAAATTTAAGACTTGACTGCACCCTGTGAGTAACTGTACAAGCCCCACTGTATTTTAATAGAGTCGAGGTAAATTACAATAGTTTTATGTGCTTTGTAGTCCAAAGATGGCCCTAATTCATTATCACAAAAAGATGGACATTTGAACCATTACCTCAAAAATAGCAAAATAGAGGGTTTGCTGTTATAGTCACATTTACGTGATATTCCTGAGTAAGCACAATATTTGCAGCGAAAGCTTTTATACCTCAAATTTCAATTGTAAAAAAACAGAGCATGGGAACAGGAACTAGAACTCTTTTACTGCACTATGTCATATTCAGATTATTGGTTTAAACATAAACAGTAACTACATGTGTATACATTCCTCATTGCGTTAAATATTGCCGTCTCCTCTGGATTTAATGCAAAATACATAAAAACATTAAAAAAATTAAATGTTATTTGAATTGGAGAGGAACTGCTCCCATTTTTGGACAAGAAAATCAAGTTGAATTTCTAAGCTACCTTGACCATTTGGAAATTAAATATAGTATTGTAAAAAGTAGAATTATTATCAAATTGCGGCAAAATGCATACCTTCCGATAATCTCGACTATCCTCACATGGAAACAACTATTCATACTGACTTACTGACAATAATGCCAAGAGCTATTGTAGAGTGTTTAATTAACCTCTCATGAGTGTTTTGGGGTTGTGGGAGGAAAGTGGAAATCCCAGAGAACACCAATAGATGTAAAAGACCACTCAAACTGAATATACTAAACTGTGAGGTTGATATGTAACCTCTTGATCCTCTGTTCTACATAAATATCCTAATACCTTTGTTATTCTGCAAATATAGAATGGTAATGTATTTATTTTTATTTTCATAGATTGTGAAAACAAACAAAAAAACCCAATTGGCGTAACACTCTGCCAGGAAATTGATATGGAGGAAAAAATCCTGGGAAGGGTGCCGACCGAACTTCAAAATGGAGGCGACACGAAATATCCAACTGTAGTTATACGCGAGTTTGAGTCAGAGGATCAAGTGCACGTTCAACGGATCTTTGCGGAAGGAATGATGGAGATGATATTTGACACAGCCTTCAGAGGTTTGAAATGTCATCCTGAGAGTGTTCTGCTGTATTTCACAATGACAGGTACAAATCTGCATCCAAGTTTTTGACCTATATATACACAATGTATTATTTTTTAAAGTGTTTGTTGGCAAACAGTACTGCCCATTAATACATTTTCTGTTTTGCTTATCCTCACATGGCAGTGGGCAGGGTTACAAATTGAATTGTTCGCTAACTAATCACAAGCCTCGAGGGCATCAACATTTAGTGACGATCGCAACATTGCTTTTCATGTTATATTAGAAGATTTAAATAAAATTGGGAGTAAAAGTCATACATTTATGAGATTAAAAAATGTTGTATTACTTATCTTTACTTCACTAAAACTGGAAGTTGTTCGAGGTCTCCAGACATCAACTTTTGGTGAGGTAGTCATTATGAAAAATTTGATTTTTAAATAATTTCTGAGTTGACTTGTTTTCTGTTGATAAAACTTCGATAGGATCATCGTTATATTCTTAATATAGGTGACTTTGTTTTATTTTTTTTACATTTTGCTATGGTTATGGGACTTTTTCAATACAAACAAATTGCCAGCCAATCACAGGGCAAGAGGTGACATATCCATTCATGCTCACACACATCGGGGAAATTTAGTGAAATTGTTCAGCCACCCTACTTTACATGTTTTTGGGTTGTGGAAGGAAACCAGAGTACCCGTAAAAAACCCACACAAGCCCAGGGAGAATATACAAACTCCACAGAGTGAGGGCCGACCTTAGATTGAAGATGTGTACCCTGCATATATTTTACAACACCATCTTATACTCTTTTTATTACTTTGACTTATTAACTTCAGCAAGATTAATCAGTGGTTGCAAAAAACAAACAAAACAAAAAAAAAACGTCCTACAGATACTTTCATTTTCATCTATCTTTATCTTTTTATTTAACAGCGGTCAGTTTTCTGCTCACCATGTGTTGGTGGGTGATAGGACTCCTCCTTGTTTTTGTGCTTGGTGGCCGTTACTTCTGGAGTACTCGAGTAATTCATGGCTACATGGAAGAAGCCATGAACAAAGACATGGGTCACATTGAAGAGTTTTACATGAACTCACCAGGTAAATAATTTGGTTTAAGCTTTAAAATGTAAAATGAAAAGTGAAGTATGGAGGTAGATGCGTAATGTTGTAAACTGCGAACTAAAGTTCAAAGATTTGTTTGTAACTTTCAATTTTCTGACCTCCAATCAAAGATAAAGGCTATATTTATCTTTGTATGGATAAATATATTTAAATAAAATGCAGTGGCTACCAAGATGATATTCTGTATTCACAGTACTGCAAAGTTATGTTCTGGGAATGTGTCACACCAACTGATTCCCACAAAACTTTTCACACACACTCACACAACATCGGAAGTTGTAATAAAAGTTTATCTGTACTGAGAATGCCAGTTCCCACTTAGTATTTTTTGTCTATTTAAATTTTGTGTTCTCTCCATCAGATTCCCACATGTGGGTCGCAGTTCTAGACGGCCAAGTGGTAGGTATCGTTGCAGCAGTTGGCCAGAAAAAAGGAGGTTTTGTTGAACTGAAGCGTATGTCAGTTGACCGCCGGTGTCGGCGTTGTGGCGTAGGCATAGCGCTTGGAAGTAAAGTTATGGAATTTGCCAAAATTCAAGGATACACAACTGTTGTCCTGGGAACCACAGCCTACTCCCCTGCTGCACACAAGCTCTACCAGCGATTAGGATTCCAATGTAGAGAAGTCATTAATGGATATGTCTCAAATGGTACAACACCATCACTACTTGAAAGAATATTCTACAGGGTTCAGCATCATCACTACAGACTAGAAGTGAAAAATATGTCATTAAATATACACTGACTTCTGTAATAACAAAAACTATTGAACAACTTGATCTGTCCTGATTAAAGTGGAAACTTGATTAGAATAGAAATGAAATATGACAAGAGAAATAACAACAGCACAATGTTTAGTACTGAAGAGAAGAGCAATTATTTTAATAAATTATGCTCTTTTGTATAATAAATACATCTTTTTGAAGGTTTGCACGATTCAATTTCTTTTTGAAAATGTGAATTTAAAAAGGGAAAGTAAAACATCTTCAAAATATAAGCTTTACTATTCAACTTGTTACAGTCCACCGAGGCAGATATGAATTCAGAGCCCAAAGCTGACGATAGGGAGCTTTTAATGTAGCCATCTTGCTTGATTCCAATTCAATCAAATGGAGCAGAAACATGTCAAACCGAGGTTCCGAGCATTACCTAGGACTGGCTAAATATTCCGTGACCACTTGAAACAAGACCTTGTACCTATTTTATATTAGTAGACTTTAAAGTACTGGTGACCAAAAGTGTTTTTATTTACTTCATACAAAGAAAAAACAACAGGTATGACTGCTATTCTTCAAGAGACATTCATTGAACAATATTATCACTATTTGGGTTTGAATTTACACTAATGAGGCCATTTTATTTTGACAACCGGATCTGAACTGCTAAGCTAAATGGCTCAGAATATTCTGGGCCTCTGCTGATTTTTTTTCCCTTAGCATTCGACATGCTTCGATGTCAAACGTGCCCAAAATTACTAGGAAATCTGTGAAGTGAAAGTGAAGTACTGTGCATTAATACACAGAAGGAACCTGCTATCCTTTATTAAACAAAACCTGTTAGCTTGTTCGGAGTCATTCCCCTCCAAAACTAAGCAGCGAAGAGGAAGAAGAAATAGAGACAGGGGAGGAGTGTGTGGTAAGGAATGTACGAGGCCACAATCTCTTAACATATGGGCCAGGACACAAGCTATGAGAATGTGGAAGTGAGATCGCAGTAGTACTAATGTGACACCACTGTGGTTCAAACAATAATATCCTCCACTTTTTGATATTAAAATGATAGATAGTGGAAATGAGAATATGCAATATGCTTAAATTGATGAAAAAAAATCATTTTGCATAATACCTATACAAATATTTTTTTCATGTGTGGGAAATACCAGTTAAAGTGACTTGGATGAATAAAACTCATACATTTTACATTGCGCTAAAGTCTTTCTTTTGTGTGAGAAATGCCGGTTAAAATAATGTGACTCAGATTTTTTTTTACCTGCAGTCAGCATTTCTGTGGCTTGTTAAATGTTTTCTTCCTGATGTGGTTTCGTGTTATGAAATAGTAACAGAGATACTGTTGTGCAAATATTTCTTCCACACGAAACTGGCTATTTCTCACATTCACAGGATATATTAGTGGATGAAGGAAGACTAAGATTCCTGTTGATTATATCGCTAGGGAACTATCTAACGTATGGCTCTAACTTCATCTCCTTACCAGCGTTGAAAGAGTATTTTTGGAGGATTTATACATTTACTGAAGGAGGGGGTAAGTTTTCATGTTTCATATATAGGAAAGTGCCCAAAATAATATATATAATACTGTTCATATAACATTTATTCAGCAAAAAGCTCAGTTTGTACCTGAAACAACTTGAATTTAACAAAGCGAGAACAAAGTAGCCACAATAATGGATAAAGTGGATGGAAATGGTGGCTCCAAACGTCTTTCAGTGGATACCAGCAAGCTTTATCATTCAGGTAATAACACAATTTTATATGTTTGTTAACAATATATTGAAATGTTACTTATTGCACCCTATTATGTACTAAATTCCGAATTAAAGTATTTTTTCATGCTTTTTTAAAAGTATTTATTTTCCGGATGTTGAAAATCTGTCTTGAATTTATTATTAAAAAAACTTGTCTTGTACTGCATTAATTATACACAATAAACACATTCATAGCAGAAAAAAAGTATAAAGGAATCGAAGAAGCTGTCATTTTAAAATGATATAAAGGTATATAGACTATACAATGTCTCAGAAAACATTCAGTATAATAACGGCTCTGTTTTGTTGATGTAACATTAGATTGAGAGCCACACAAATGGACTTTGCTGAGAAGATTTAATCATTTGACATTTTCAACGCATTTTTTTCACTGTTTCAGGCATCAACATTTTTGAATTTTATCTAATGATGTTATTTATGATAGTGGTCTTAGGACAAAGTGCATTAATGTGTTGATCTTGAAATTGTCTACATGTTTTATTCAGTTCAGGCATTGAGAAACAGCCCTTTTAGGGTGGCTACACTTTTCCTTGCACTGCTATGTGCCATCCTAGTTGCTGCTGTTATCGGTCAAGCCATTAACAGTGAGTCTATGTCTTGATTTGGTTATGAAAACCACAAAAATGAAAACAAAGCAAATTAAGTAAACTATAACGAAATGTATACATTTTCTATTCTCTTTTGCAGACTCGAAAGTCGGCAAACACCACGAGAACACAATTGAAGCTGCTCGAAAAGAGAACGAAATCCTACAGTCAAAGTTGAAGACTGTACAGAATATGAAGAAAGACCTTGAAGTCAACCATGAGCATTTACAATCAAGTTATAATTACATGTCTAAATCAACTAATAAAATACAAAGCAACAGTAACCTCCTAACAGAGGAAGTAAACAAGCTCAAGCAGAGTCAAAGCAACTTGCAAGTTAGTAACGCTGCTTTGAGCAAAGAACGTGAGCAGCTTAAGGCCAGTAAGGCACAGCTACAGACTACCAACAAGGCCTTGTCCACTGCTAAAGACTTACTAAAAACACAGATTGAATTGATGACCAAGAGCAGAAATGTCTTAGAAATCAGCTACCACTCAGTGACCAATGAGAGGGACAATTTGCAGAATAAATACAATAACGTGACAGGCTCAAAAGAGCAGTTGCAAATGACTTATAACAACCAGATCAAAAAGATTGAGCACCTTCGTGAAAATTACAGATCCTCTTCAAGTGACAGGGACAGCATTGCAAGCAGTCATCAAAATCTAACAGTTGAAACAGCCAATTTGCAAAACACTTATGCTACACTTGCCAATGGCACCAACAACTTAATGGCTACCTACAATAGTGCAATCCTAGAGAAAAAAGCCATTGAAATCCGCTTGAAAAACCTGACTGCAGAGAGAGACCTGGACAAAGTCAAAATTACCAACATGGGTGCGGAGATAAATAAACTGCGGATTGAGGTTTCAACACTGAATGCAACACTAAAAGGTAATATTGTAATAATTCATTGTATTACAGCGAAACAAGTTATATTTGATTACTCCAAACATTTGGCCAGACTTCTAAAACATATATATATATTTTTTTGTATACCAGGCCGTAATCTAGTATAATCTTAGAACAACTTTCAAATAAGAGACATAAAGAGAAAAAATACCTTACTATTAACAATATTTAATCTTGCAGCAACTCCAAACAAGGTATGTCCAAGTGGCTGGAAAAAGTTTGAGACAAGCTGTTACCTTACTTCTACATCTAAGAAGACATGGTACTTGAGCAGAAACAACTGTCAATCAAAAGGAGCAGACCTGGTTATCATAAACAGCAATGACGAAAAGGTAGCTTGATCTGCCCTACTCTACTTATAGCATCGTATTCTAGATTTCTTGTGGTTACAAAATGTCACGACTTGTTGTTTAACAGCTCTCTAAATGATTGATTTACTTCTTTTTCCAGGAATTTGTCAACGGCTTACTTTCAGGTGCAACCGAGGGCTGGATTGGATTGACTGATGACGGAGTAGAGGGTCACTGGAAGTGGGTGGATGGGACCCCGTTGACTTTATCGTACGTAAATAACACCTACATTTATTCTCCATTAATTGCAACCACAATGTGTCGTTTCTTCTTTTGTTTAAGACTTGAATGCATTTGATTTCTTGACTTTGTTTCTGCACGATAGTTTTTGGGCCGACGACCAACCCAACAGCTTTGATGGAGACCAAGACTGCGTTGAGTTTTGGCACCGCTCTTCAGGGGGCAAATGGAACGATTCAAAATGTAGCTCAAAGAAACATTGGGTATGCGAGCTGTAAATATCACTAACTGGTAGAATATGCAGAATGTTTTTCGAAAGATTGAGTAAAATAAAGAAGTGACCCTTTTCCTCAAATGAAGGTTTAAAATACTATTTAATAACCAAGGTCTTTCAGATTAATGGAAAAGCTCAGCAACGTAATGAAAATCTATTAACTAAGCGCAGTAATATTCAATCAAAATACTGCATGCAAGCAAAAAAATAATATGATAAAGACAATGTCTGTTAATTAATTCACAAATGCACAGACTACAATCTTGTACTAAATATCAGAAAGACAAAAGATCATCACAGGAACGACATTTTGGGGTGCTGCAAATAATGAATAATTGAATTTAGCCTCTCAGCATTGGTACTTTTTGCTGCGCTTTAAGAGGATTATTTTTGTTTGTTTTGTTTAGGCCACAGCTACTGTTCAAACAAAACAAATTCAATATCTTTTATGACAATAAAGAAGTTTCTGTAATTATGAATCTTGCTTCATCTGCTCTGATTTAAAATGAAAAAATGAGGTACACTTTGCCACTCACAATAGTAAAGAAACTGCAGAGAATCCCCAGTCTTCATTCACAACTATCTACTGTGCATCCTATTAGTGATGTACAACAGATAAATGTATTTTTTTTCTAATACTGGTACACAAAAATGTGAGACAGGGGTGTCATAATTCAAATGACTTGTAAAGTAGTATCGGGATCATAGCTGGTGCAAATTAATACAAAAAAACATTAAGAAGGAAAACATGATAATTCTAAATACTAATTGTAATGTTGCTCTCTTTTCTTGAAAGGGATATTCCCTTCTGTGCAAAAAATAAAAAAAAAAATGCACAAAAAGTGCAGTTATTTCAATCTTCATGTTACTCTAAATTTCTGGAAATAGATATGAAAACTGAAAATATTTTTTGGACAGATTTTTGATGGCAAATACAAAATTAGATTTTGCTTGATGGTGAAAGAGAATCACGTTAAATTGAAAACCACATTGTTAAACGGATGGCATGTTTTTGACACCATGCCAAATTATTAGTTTAAAATTTAAACATATACAAAAACAATTGGATGTCACCACAAAAAAAAAAAGAAATCCAAAGCATATTAGTAATATTTTCTTCTTTAACAACTTTTCTCATATCAAATAGGAGGGTGATATTTCAAAAAATAACATTAATTACACTAATAGACCGGCAACGGGTGGCTGGAAAATCAGTTTTGGTCCACGGACCGGTGATTGGGGACCAATGCTTGACAGGATTTTCATGAGGGTAAACTTAGGGTGCAATGACTAAAATGGTCAATATTTTCCCCCAGTATCAACATAAATGTTCACTTTTTTTCTTCTCTTTTAAATTTAGTTCTTAAAGTTATACATATTTACTCAATCTAGTGTTTTTAGAGTTATTCAAGAAAAATGCTGTGGACATGCCCCTATTTTCAAAAGCAATACATCTTTAAAATATCTCCAGTACAAGAATAATATGCATACAGTAAAATACCACATAATATTTGTTTTCATTGTATATTTCTAAGAAACAGAACTCATATCATTGCATTTTTTCTACCTACCACAGTAGGCATTGAATGCGTTATATGTCACTGTGTGGGAGTAGCAGTGTGCATGCATATGTTCCTCTACTAAGATTTTAAATAAAGAATATTTTCTTACATGCCAAGTTCCTGAGTCAAATAATAATGAATATTATATCAGTCAGTACTCACTGTGTGGCATTTGCATGTTCTCCGCGCCCTTGCGTGGGTTTTTTTCTGGGCACTCCGGTTTCCTCCCACATCTCAAAAACATGCAGCTGAAGCTAGTAGAACAGCACTGTAGGCGAGTGATTATCCATAGTGTGGGGGTCGGTACCCAAGGGGACTGTAGAGGGGCCTAGAATGAAGGTACAATAAGTGTGATCAAGATCAGGGTTGTGGGTGAGGCAAACAAAGAAATAGTGTGAGGGGGTTCTTAACAGTAAACTAACTAAGACAATGTGGCAACATGATCATGGTGTGCTTGGCTTTAAATACTTCTTGCTGATTGATGAGTCGCACCTGGTACTAATTGAGCCATCAGGCACTGGACCTGTGATTGGATAGCAGTCTGGCCAATAGCCTGACTGTGCTTTGTGATTGGCTGGCCACGAATTGAGGGTGTCCCCTGCCTAGTATCCATATTTGGCTGGGATAAGCACCAGCACCCACTGTGACCCTTATTTGGATATGTGGTACATAAAATGGATGAATGAATGTTATTAATGTGCTTCCCCATGTTTTATACCTCAGGTTGGTCTAAAAACGACCCCCTTTTAAAAATGTGTCTATTTGTTAAAATAGTGCATTACATTTTCTTTAAAATGTTTAGATAATGTATTTATTAAACCTGCATATTTGTTATTCTATCCTGAGAAGAAGAGGTTTTTCAGGTTTACTAAACTGACTTAAACCTTTTTTGTAAGAGACTAGAAAACAGCATATTCAGCACCTTTATTTGAAATCACTTCTTCCTTGTTTCATATTGTGAAATAGTGTCCATACCGCTGTTGTCCGGCCATTTTTTTCCCCCTCAAAGACTTTATTTCTCACAGTCACAATCACAAGATAGATCAGTGGAAGAAGAGGGAGGAGGATTCAAATTGAAAACATTTAAGGGACTGTTTAACCAACTGAGTATTATGAGAATCAACTCTTGAGAATTTATGTAATTCCTACAATAGCGGTAAGTCTTCTAATTTCCAAAATCAAAGGTGAATCTTTTTTTATTTATGCAGAAAAAGAGCCACATTTTCACCTAGATCAACTATTGCTTTCAATAACAAATAGAGAGCCAAGGCAAGAATGACAGTTAAGTACCAAACATCAACAGAGACGACCATGGACATAGATGATGGAAATCATGGCTTCAAGCACCTTTTATTGGGTGGCAGCAAGTTTCAATATTCAGGTAAGAGAATTCTAGTTTCTGCACTTGCTCATTAAATAAAATGGCCAAAGGTTTTTGCCCATTATTTCATTGTCATTATTTTCATTTTTAAATGAGTATGTATATCTAACGTGTTTTTAATGTTATTTTTCCCCCATAAAGATTATGCTAATGTAGTCTTTTTTTAAATTGCATATACTGGTTATTTAATTTATGTAGAGTATATTCCTGTTTTGGTCTTGTTTTGTTTTCTCTTTTGTGATGAAGGGTATCTTTTATTTCATCTTTTTAATATCATAATTATATACCAAACATGTGATGGCAATTTTTTTTAGCTCATCAGTGTACAGTGTATTAATTCTGGCATATGTTAACCTGTAGTTTCAAATGTTTTATTTAGTGTATGCACTGAGAAACAGCCCTGTTAGAATTACTACACTTCTCCTTGGGTTGCTGTGCATAGTCCTGGTGGCTGGTCTCATTGGTCAATGTGTCCACTGTGAGTTGACCTCAAAGTATTTATCATTTTCACAAATATCATATTTCATATTTGGTAAATTAGCATATTTCTAATGAATTTCTATCTTCTGTGACAGACCGGAAAGTGGACATTGACAATCAGAACAAGTTAGTAGCTATTCGAGGGGAGAGAGACAATCTACAGTCCAACCTGAAGACTGCACAGAATGACAAAAAGAATATTGAAGTCACTCATGAGCATTTACAACAAAGTTACAACTTCATGTCTAAATCAGGAGCTCAAATGAATACCAAAAACAGGTTACTCTCAGATCAGGTAACGGAACTTAAACAGAGTGAAAGCACATTACAAGCCAGTAATGATGCTCTGGGCAAAGAACTTGATGAGCTCAAGGCTAGTAAGGAACAGTTGCAGACTGATAACGAGGCCTTGTCAACTGCTAAGGACTCTTTTCAAACAAGTTATGATTCAATACTTAAGAGCAAAAATGACTTACAGGTCAACTATAACTCTTTGACCAAAGAGAGGGACAATTTCCAGAACAAATACAATAATGCAACAAGGGCAAAAGAGCAACTACAAAATGATTATAATAGTTTAATCAAGGATGTCGAGCACCTGGAAGAGAGATACCACGCCTCTTCCAGTGAGCGAGACAAGATAGCAAACAGTCACCAAAATCTGACATTGGAGAAAGAAAATCTGCAGGCCACGTACACAACACTTGCCAAAGCCGCTGATAAATTACTGGTGTCTTACAACAATGTAATTGAAGAGAAAAAAAATCTGGAAAGCGCTTTGGAACACGTGACTGCAGAAAGAGAACTACAGAGTGTGGAAATAAGGAACATGACTTCTGAGCTTAGCCAGCTGCGGGACACTGTCACAAGACTGAATGCAACAGCGAAAGGTAAAGAAAAATCCACTTTAACAAGTTCAATGTTTGAAAAGATACATTGACAGAAATACTATTGCATCACTGAGAAAACTCTTCAATTTCAGTAATTATTTTCTTCATGAGCTAATTATAACATTCATTAATTCAATAACAGTACCACTTATCCTCACAAGGGTCGCGGGGGATGCTGAACCCTATCCCCGCCATCTATGGGCACCAGGCTGCGACACCCTGAATCGCTGGCCAGCCAATTGCAGGGCACAAGAAGATAAACAACCATTCATGCTCACATTCATATTTAAAGTGTTTAACAAGCCTACCATCTCAGAAATGTGAGGCTGACGCTCTAACCACCAAGAATTATGACATTCATTCATTCATCTTTAATAGCACCCATCCTCATAAGGGTTGCAGGGGATGCTGGAGCCTAACCCAGCTGTCGTCGGACGAAAAGCAGACTACACCCTAGATTGGTCGCCATTCAGTCGTAGGGCACACAGAGAGACAAACGACTATCCACAGTCCCGATCATACCGTCACCAAATCAAAGATCAAAAGCTTTTATTGTCAATATACTACAGCTGCATATAACAACATTAATGAGTTAGAGTGGGAATCTACAGTGGGAATCGAGCCCGCACCAAAGATAGGTTTTATGACAATTTATGACAGTTTTTATATATTATTTCATAATCCATGACTTACTTCTGGTCTGGGATTGACAAAAAGAAAGTAAGAAAATTATATGGATTGATTGGCTTCATTGGTGGGTACCTCTGCACCACGAGGCGGAAATTATGACATTATTTATATATATTTTCATAATCTATGACTTACTTCTGGTCTGGGATTGACAAAAAGAATGTAAGAACATTATATAGATTGATTGGCTTCATTGGTTTGGCATCAGTGAGTGATATGCATTCCGTTTTAGTCTGTCCAAGTGGCTGGCAGAAGTTTGAATCAAGTTGCTACTTCAAATCTTCATCCAAGAAGACATGGTACCTGAGCAGAGACTACTGTAAAGGCAAAGGAGCACACCTGGTCATTATAAACAGCCGTGAGGAAATGGTGAGTTGAAGCTTTACTACACAAAATCGTTTTATCACAGAGGTAAACATAAATCTTGTGATTTTCATATCAGTTATCGGTGTTTTATAGAGGCATTTTAGTTTTCTAGTTTCTGAAAATGTACTATATAGCAGCCGAGTGGATAGCACATCGGACTCACAGTTCTAGGATCGAGGGGTCGGTCTTCATTGTGTGGTGTTTGCATGTTCTCCCCAGGCTTGTGTGGGTTTTCTCCGGATACTGCGGTTTCCTCCCACGTCCCCCCCAAAAAATGCAGGGTAGGCTGATTGAACACTCTCAAACCAAGGGGCAATTTAAAGTGTCAAATCAGCCTACCATGCATGTTTTTGGAATGTGGGAGGAAACCTAGAGGAAACCCACGCAGGCCCAGGGAGAACTTGCAAACTCCTCAAAGGTGGACCGACCTAGATTTGAACGCAGGACCTCAGAGCTGTGAGACCGACGCGCTCACCACTCACCCGCTGGGCCCCCTAGAATATATATATTTTTAAACAAAATAAATTAAAAACTAAATCTTTTGTAATATATGGAGAATATTTTCTGTTTGCCCTTTTTTGTTAAATGAAATACTCACATTAAAAATGAAATAAAACTAAAATGATTACAATGTCCTCTTTGTTTTTTTAAATTGAAACATGTCAATCAATAAATGATTGAGAAGCAAGATAAACAAATTAATAAAACAGAGAATGTGAATAGTTTTACTTTTTTAATACAAAATAACAACTGAGAGATAGAGTTTTACTGTTTTTCCACTATGTTTTAAAGAGAAATAAAACCAAATTGATAAAGACATTTAAAACATGCCATCAAGAATCTAAAAAAACAGGACCTGGAAAGTTTTTTAAGTCAACATTGCTTCTAAATTATTCAATAACTAATCAATTAGTTGTCAATTAATCGTGCCAGCTCCCTTTCCCTTGCCATCAACAATGACTGGAACAGTCATGTTCTTTCTTTCTTTTTCTAGAAATTTGTCAATAATTTGTCTTCAAGCAACGGAGAGATTTGGCTTGGCTTGACTGATGAGGGAGTGGAAGGCCAGTGGAAATGGGTGGATGGAACCCCAATGACCCTGCAGTAAGAAATTATAAATTCTCATTCTGCTTTAACAACCACAAAGGGATAAAAGGATTCTTTATAGTGTTGGTGGTCTATATTTATTTTTCTCACCATTGCAGGTTTTGGGCTGATGGCCAGCCGAACAGTTACAGTGGCAACCAGGACTGCGGAGAGTATTGGTATCGTTCTTCAGGAGTTTCTGAATGGAATGATGAAAAATGTAGTGCACAGAGATATTGGGTTTGTGAGAAGTAAATTTGTTACTAAAGTATTTTCAAGTGATTTTTGAATGATTGCATTAAGCAGTTGCACCTGTGAAGAATATATGTATCGTATTTTCACAACTATGAGGCGCACCGCATTATAAGGCGCACCCTCAATGAATGACATTTTTTCCATATATAAGGCGCACTGTATTATAAGGCGCACTGTCTATTTTGGAACCAACCCGAGTCTGACACCACTGCTCTAAATAATGTTTTTGAAACACAAGCCCATGTTTGTGGTTTCAGCCAGTTTTATCCTGCATGAAAATAAATATTACAAATGCATACTCAATTCTATTAGTCGTACACAGTTGTTTTGTTCTTCAGGTGCATCTGACCATTGTATGAATGAGTTACTCAATTCAATTCCATGGATGCCTTCCTTTTACTCAACAGTATACATATAGATTTTTTCAACTGAATGTTGAGGTTACACAACCCATGGGCTAGTTACAACATACACACTTGCACAATCTATAAGATATTTTACAAATGCTGTCAGTAAGAGTGTGCCTTTGCAGACAAGGGACTCACATTTGACTCAGAGAGGAAATGAGAGTGCAGGAAGGAACAACTCAAGGAGAAGTTGAGCAGAAAAAAACAAATTGATTTGTCCGTAAGAGTTGGTTTGGCCAATTTTGAAAAATTAAATAAATTTAGAAAAAAAGGTAATGGAAAAGATGTTTGAAACAAGCATGTTTTATGAAAATAATGTTGTATGAAATATATATAATATATGAGATATTTTTACAGTGTTGGATTTTTTTTTTACAAACGTTGTCTTATTCCCTTTTGCATATTTGACTTTTGAATATTAGACTCATTATTTTACAGTAGTTTGAGTGTTGTTAGTTCTCTCCTAGATCAACAGTTACATCACAGAGTTACAGAACAGTAACACATGCAGAAGGTTCTCTGACGTCTGATTTAGAATAAAAGGATTAAGAGGAACATTAATGTATACAATAAGGAATACAATTAAAAGTATATTAACAGTGCATAGTCCTCATCCACTGCAGCAAAGCTGTGTCGGTCAGCGAGACATCATTCGCACAAACTCTGAGGAAATAAAAAATATTGTTACACCTAATTGAATTGCAGTCTTACATATTTACGGCTCGGCAAATTGAGTGTTTAGAACGTCGGCCTCACAGCTCTCGGGTCCTGGGTTCAAATTCAGATCCGTCTACATGTGGAGTTGGCTTGTTCTATCTGGGCCTGCGTGGGTTTTCTCTGGGTACTCCTGATTTCTTCCCAGATTCCAAAAACATGCATGGTAGGCTGATTGGACACTCTAAAATGCCCCTAGGTATGAGTGTGAGCGTGAATGGTAGTTTGTCTCCTCGTGCCATGCGATTGGCTGGCCACCGATTTAGATGTCCCCCGCCTCTGGCCCGAAGTCAGCTGAGATAGGCTCCAGCACCCCCAACGACCCTTTGAGGATAAAGCGGTTCAGAAAATCAATGAATGAATGTATTCTAGTACTATACACCGGTACAGATTATATTTGTTTCAACAGCTCTCCCCCTGGTGGGCACATCAGGTACGTACATCATTATTATGTTGTTACTTTTCATTCATTCATGATCATCACAGCCCCAAGGGGGGGGGGGGGGGGGGGTACCCTGAATTGATGTGCATTAATGGACAACCATACACGCTACCTGGGAGCAATTTAGAGGTCTACAGCCTACGCTGCATGTTTTTGCCATGTGGGAGGAAACCGGAGTAGCCAGAAAAAATCAACACGAGCCAAGGGAGAACATACAAACTTCCCACAGTGAGGACCACCCTGGGATCAAACTCTTGACCCCGGAACTGTGAGCCGGCACGATAAACCCTCATCACTGGGCCGGCCCGTTGTTGGTTTTAAAAATATTGTATTCAGTATTTCATTAGTTTTTTTGCTCAGTTGCCAGTTTTGCAGCATAAGAGTACTGTGTCACCTACTAACCCTCAAAATCCACTTCTCCATCCCCATTGAGGTCCACATCACGCAGAATTTCATCAATCTCACGGTGGTTAAGCTGCTCTCCCATTAGCTTCTTCATGGCTTCTCTCAGCTCACTCAGGCTGATCTGACCATCGCCATCAGAGTCAAACTAGGAACGTGAAATGAAAAAAAGACAAAGTGCAAAAGACACATTGATAATTTGATAATTTAAACTGACAAATAATTGAATTGAATTGAATTCGATTAGATTAGAATTTTATTTTATCCCGTATTCGGGAATTTCTTTGGTTGCAGTAGCAAGACATTGTAGACCAAGGTAAAAAAAGGCCTTTATTGTCATGATAAAATTACAATGACAGTTAAAGCTTCAGCATGAATCTCATTATAATGACTGGGTTGTGAAGGCAATAGTGTATCGGTAATGCTTACTTCTTTAAAGGCATCCCTCAGCTCTTTAACACCAATCATGTCTGCAGTCTCAGCCAGCATTTTTGGACCCATCAACTCCACAAAGTCTTCAAAGTCTACTCTGCCGCCACCTGAGCCAAAGGAAGAGAAAACAACATGCTGTTAGACCAAAAATTTATGTATAACAATGAATTAAAGTAATCAAAAACTGGGAACCTTTTGCATGGGTTGGTGAAAAAGGGTTTCATTAAAGGCCCATTCAAATTATGTGAAATTATGACCCATCTGTATGGTCTGTATTATTTTCAAATGAATGACATTTGATGACTTTTTAAATTGTTTTATTGAAGTTGTTAAGAACAGTGTTCCCCAACCATTGTACCAATTGGTTTGATATGAGTGATAGACAGGTGTGCTGTGGGAAATTACCTGCCAAAAGGTCATACATTGTAAAATTCCAAGTTAAATTTGTAATAGAATTATGAGATTAAAATTGAATTACAAAATTCCAATCTCAATATTAAGATTAATGTCATTTTGTCGGTTATTTTTAATGTAATGTGAACTGGAAGTTGTTTGGTTTCACGAGCAATCATTTTTGGTGACACGACGTCAGTTTAAACACAAAAGTGATTTTCACATGAAATTAAAAGATTGAAGTAATCTTGGAGGAAAAAAAGTCAAGAATTTACGAGAATAAAATCAGTACATTATTAGTTTTTTACATCAGGTTTTTGGGGTTAGTGGACTTCAACCTTTGGTGACGCAAGATTGGTGTAAAAAATGATATTGAAATCATTTTTGTGTTTCTTTTGTGATTCCTGTTGATAAACCTTTGATGACAATCATTTCTTATTGTAAATATAGGTGTCACCGTTATAAATTAAAGATTTTCAACTGGCCATGTCCCTTTCGAATTTTGCAATGCAAAAAGTGTGCCGCAGCAAAAAAATGGTTGAGAAATACTGGTTTAGAACAAAAACATTATTTACTCAATTGTGAACTCCTTAATATAATCCCAGAGATGACAGATTTATGTCCTTTAATTCCGATTGGAGATGAAAAACTGTTGGATCATATGTAAATTCAGGATTCCCTTTTTCCCCAAATGTGTGTTTTTCTGGACTTACAGATCTGCTGGCTGAGCTCTATTAGTTCCATTTCTGTTGGCATATAACCCATAGTTCGCATGCATTCGCCAAGGTCCTTACAACTGATAAAGCCGTCCTTGTCTTTGTCAAATTCTCTGAAAGCTTCACGTAGCTCTGTCAAGAAAATAACATACAATTGTAATTTTAAATCCTTGAGCTAAAATAAATATATATATAGAAATATATATTGAGTGTTGACATGATTGAAAAGCATAGTGTTTACATCTTGACAACAATTATGTTGGAAAAGCTTTACTAAAGAATCTAGATAATTTACGTCATCATATATTTTTGTTAAAAGAACCGTTACTGTAACTCTATCACTTAGGTCAAATCCTTACATTGAAATCATCATTTGTAAAGCACTAACTGAGATATACAAAGTGCAAACAAATGGGCTAGCTATGTCAAGAGGAGGTCAAAGTCAGAAAATCTCCTATTTTCTATTAATTAAGCGGATCAAACATTTTTTTTTCTTTTTTATAATAGCAATACTACCTTCCATTTCTTCAGGCCGCAAGTCTCGATCCTACAGGATGTAGATTGAGGTCAAACGATGCATGTGAAAAGATAAGAAAACTAGTTAGCAAGAAATACATATAAATCACGTACATCGCTGGACGATGCAAGACACAACAAACTAACGACAACCGTAGTTAAACAAAAGCATGGCAATCTTATGTGCATGTGTGTATGTCACAAAAATGTCTGGTGGTTTGTTAAAAAATAAAACTGTATTTATCGAGTTTCATAGCAAACAATTATTCTTTCTATCTGTATATTGAAGTCAACTAAAGCTACAATTATTCCATCATATTCTGAACTGCTTATCCTCACAAAGGTCACGGGGGTGCTGGAGCTAACTCTGCACACCAGGCAGGGCACACACACTGAATCGGTGGCCAGCCGAGTGCTGGGCACAAGAAGACAGACAAGCAATCGGGCTTGCACTCAGACCTAGGAGAAATATGATCAACGAACCTACCATGGATGTTTTTGGGATGTGGGAGGAAACTGTTCTACCCAGAGAAAACCCACACAAGCCCAGGGAGAACATGCAACATCCACACATGTGGATATATATATATATATATATATATATATATATATATATATATATATATATATATATATATATATATATATATATATATATATATATATATATATATATATATATATATATATATATATATATATATATATATATATATATATATATATATATATATATATATATATATATATATATAAATAAATAAAACTATAATAATAATAATACCATTATAAATAGTATAATTATTTCTAACAGACATCATTATCTTTAAAATACAATAGATAAGAATATTGTAATTGTTTTGGTGTGGTGAGAAGTATATATCTTGATGACGCGGCAGCCTCACAAAACATTTGATATGTTTTGTGAGGCTGCCGCGTCATCAACAGGAATAATACAGGATTGGATTAGAGTTTGGTGAAGGGGACAGCACTAAGGGATTACAGACAGATACATTTGATTACAAATCACGAATTGTATCGTGTTGTAATTTTCCCACTGAAAACCAATTTTGTCCTATGCAGTTTGATTAATGGAAATTAGTACATCATGAAATGTAGTAAAGTGATACATTTGAAATTACCACATTTCCCGCACTATAAGTACTGTAAAGAATGAATTTAGGGGAATTTAAATTGTACAAATGACTATTACTGTTTATAGTAAATATGCACATGATGGAGGGGGGACTGGTTTTGTTGTATCCTTTTGCTACTTTCCGTTATTTTATGCAGTCTAAAATTTGCCCTTCACTGCCATTTTGAACCTTTTCCTCAACTAACTGTAAGACAGTGTGCAATTACAGATATAGTAAAATATTGCCAAACAAGTAGAGTACATTATACATTAACTGAATTGAAGCTGGGTCATAAAAAGGCCTACTCTACATTCAAGGTTACTTCATGTCCCATGCAATATAATACAATATATCAACCATAATCTGTAACTGAAGTACATTGTTAATGCCTTTTTTCAATTAGTGCTGGTATCTATTGCTCTATTTTATGATTGCATTACATAAATCTGGACTAAAAGATCATCTTCTTGTTTCATGAGTAACAAATGTTTCATTTTTTTTCAATGTGAATGCAGAAGTCATACATACGAGCTGGCTCTGTGCAAATCCCTGCTTGAGGAAGACACACGCAGGCCCCACTATGTTGTGCAACATGTTGCAGTTTTTAACAAGAGCGCAGAGCGGCTCATCGAACTCCCTGTCGCTCCCGCTTTCTTCATCTTCTTCTGTATCCATCTCGCCGGCATTTGCTTGGCCTCCGAGCATGGCTCCTTGGCCCCCAAGCATAGCTGTAGCCACTGGGGACCCACTTTGCTCTACAGGCGACATCCCCTTGGAGGAGGCGATCCAATTGTAATAATCAATTTCATCAATAGCAGCAGTGGAACCGTTTCGGTTCTGCTTTTTTTTAATTTTATTTTACTGTTATGAACATACTGTATGCATTTAAGTTATTAAAAACAATTTATTGTAGCTCAACATTCCAATTTCACTTGTATTGTCCAAAGTAAAATAAGAAAATGAAATATAGTTGGCACCTCTACTTATGAAATGAATTAGTTTGTTGTCTCGTAACTTTTTTTGTAAGTTTAGACGCAATTTCAACCCCAATAGTGTAAAAATAAAAAACAATATAGGATGCTACTTTACTTTTGTTAGACAACTTGGAATTTCTTTCATATCTAGAGAAAAAAAAACCCATTAAGGGCTTTCTGTAACGTGAATATTTTTTTTGTAGAGACATTCATAAGTAGAGGTACCACTGTATTGACAAAATCGAGGTAATAGTATAGACATGCAAATATTATCCAGCAAGAAATAGTTACCACATACATTACCTTATTCGTTGCACTATTTTTTCTAGATGCCTTGTTGATATTTCCCATCACCACTTTCTCCTTTTCCCTTTGTTATCCACTCAAAAACTGCTCCTTTCTCCCACTTATGCTCTTCTCAGTGGTCACATTGAAACTCAAAAAGCATGCTACATTCTGTGCTTATAATAGCAAATATCCATTGAATACATTAAAAGAAAAAAGATAAAATCCAAGTTTTTTTACTAGTCCAGACAGACCCAAGATAACAGCATGGTTGGTCAATATTAAGGTCCAATAAGTTAGAGGACAGAAGAAAAAAAACACAAAACCCCCCAAAAAATAATAATAAACAGTTTAAGACAAGAAAGGCAATATTATGAACAGTTGGAGAGCTCGATCATATCCAGTCTGAAACAACTAATTTCTCTAATAGCATAAGGTCTTCTCTGTTTAGCTGTCCCTATCTCTCTTTCTCTCTCTTCCCCCTCTCTCTGATGCTCACAGAAACAAATTTTGTCTATAAATCTGGTCTCCCCAGCCTACTGCGAGTGATCCCTTGAATTTGGACCAACTTAATCTAATCCATCCCACCTATTTCCTCTCTATGCCCCTCAAACATCATGTTCGTGGTCTCAAAATGACTAGCCTGGCACAACTATGTGCGCATGAGAGAGGATGCAAGGGGGAGGTGGATGGGCAGAATTACGGATGGGGAGTTGGCGGTCTGTTTAATCCCTGGCATTTCAGATTAGAGGAAAGGTTTATGTTGGACATCAGCGTAAAGGCTTGAAATGAGTTCCTCTCCAAAGCAGAAGACAAGCAATTGGAAGATTGGGACATTTATTTTTGCAATTTTGCATTAAAAATCTAAACTACTAAATTTTGTTAGTTGTCTAAAACAAGATAAATGCATGAGATAGTTGTTGTTAGCTGTTCATTGGGATTTTTTGTGCTCACACCAATGCCTAGTGGCAATTTTGAGTGTTCATCTTACCCTACAGATTTTGGGGATGTGGGAGGAAACTGGAGTACTCGAAAAAAACTGACACAGGTCCAGAAAGCACGTGCAAACTCCACACAGGAAGGTCCATTGTGGAAGACCGACCTGGGATTGGTGTGGACAAGTGGTTCGCACGTCGGTCTGCACAGTTCTCAGGTCGAGAGTCCGATCCCAGGTCAGTCCTCACTTTGTGGATATTCCATGTTCTGTCTGAGCTTGTGTGGGTTTTCTCCGGGTACTCTGGTTTCCTCAACATTTCAAAAACATGCATTGAAGGCTGGTTGAACACTCTAAATTGCCCCTAGGTATGAATGTGAATGTGAATGGTTGTCCGTCTCCTTGTGCCTTGTGATTGGTTGACCTCAAATTCAGGGGTTCCCACGCCCCGTCAGTATGGGATAGGCTCCAGCACCCCACACAACCCTTGTGAGGACAAGCAATTCAGAAAATGAATGACTTTCTAATACCACATTCCTTAAAAAATGCTATAAAGAGAAAACTAAAACTCAAGTCAAAACTGAGATGTGAAATGGGGCAGTTGGTGATTTATTATTATTATTTTTTTAAAGAAATAATCATCCACTGTTTTTTTGTGTTCTGTGTCCACCATGTTGGGAGCACATCTAGTGTCATGAAATATAACTTATTGGCCTGCATGCTGGAGCTGGAGAATACCGAGCCCAACAAAAATCCATAATGGAAATATCATTTTGGACCAGTTGCATTATCAAAACGTCACCAACAGAGAGCAGCATAGTTATACCCTTTCCTGCTAGGAAATGGATGCAAGCTCTAAGACTGCAATACAGAATGGTTAACAGTAGAGGTCATAAAAACTTGAGATGTGGGACAAATCAGCAAGATGCTGAGATACTACATTTCTTCAATGACACACAGTATTTAATTTACAAACATAAATCCAAAACACAATGGGAACATGAATTCTTTTTTACAAGAAGACTGATGAGATAGAAAATGTCAGTTATATAATAGTATGTGCCTCAATTTACTGATCCAGCTGGACAGCCACCAGATTAGTGAACCTCCTCCCAGGACTGACCATTTCCCCACATTGTACATTTTCACACACAATCACAAAACAATACAGATAGAGCTCTTGACTCTGTCGAGATACACAGGATTTCGACAGACTAACTTCTCTATCATAGAGGGAAACAATTACTTAAAACAATAACTCTGGCGTTATCTAATAGGAATGCTGTTGACGAAATTCAAATAATCCATTTGTTGACAATTTATGAGTATTTCCTTGACAGCGTAAGCACGGAACTTAGCCTAACAAAAAAACCCAGTGCTGGAAAAGTAAACCACAATATGGAAAAAGTCCAAGTATGTTGATTTTAAACTGCTAAAACCTGGCATTGGACAGGTCAAAAAAAAGTTGGCAGGGGTTGGTATACTGTGATCTGTAGACAAACACGAACATATCATGAAACTACTACCAACAGTACTTACGGGGCCTGAAAATAAGTCGGATAGTGGATCCAGGAATAGATTAAATGATGTTTATGTGAGCGTGGTTAGGTTAGGGATAATGTAGGCTGAAAAGAAAATGGGCAGCCGTGCAACTGGTAGGTGAATTGAAGATGTTCAGGTTGCTTAGGATCATGTTTTTATCTAAGAAACAGCCATTGTGGGATGTTGGGAAGATGAAGTCAGAGAGTGAAACAGAATGATCGTTTGGGCATCAAGAGGAGAGAGATAAAAATAGAGTTATTTAATCGTTTATCATTGTGTTTCTCTTCCATTCTATTCTTCCCTGTTGAATATTTTCTTATTGTTATTAAACTGAATGGTGAAAAGTCTGTCCAAGCCTGTGACCACAGGTGTATATGAATTCCTTTCACATTAAGGGACATCTTCTGTAGTTGATGTGTAATTCCACTTCACGCGACTATGGCATGACTCAGCTGACTGGTCGAATCTGACATCATCGCGCAAACTGAATTGACTTGTCGCTGCACTAGGTTCCCCACAATCACTCACTCAAGAAAGGCAGATGAAATCCTTTCCATATTTGCCTTTTTAGTTGCATATGACCGAAAATTGTGGTCAGGTTTCCAGGACATTCACTGGATTATATTAATAGGATAAAACATATAGTATACGTTAGCAGGCTAGAACTGTGTGTTCCTGAAATCCATCCCATGTAAGAGGACACAACTGTTGCTGTAATAAATGCTACTTTGGGGAAAGCCCAGCTGCCAACCTACTTTCATAAGACGGATAAAGCCATTCATAATGTTAGAATAAAGTTCTCATTTAATTACATCTACTGTCTTATTTTAATTTATTGTGAACTTCATAGAGCGGAAACCGCTTGTTCTTCTGCACCTGCCTCTTGGGTTTGAAATTGAAGGTACAGACTTTCTTGTGTGGAGTTTCAATGTTTTCTCCAGTTTTGTGTGGATTTTCTCCAGGTACTCCAGTTTCCTCTAACATTCTAGAAAAATGCATGGTAGGTAAGTTGAACATTCTAAATTGTGGTATGGAAGATGATTGAATGCTGTGCATCTGGTTGTCTTGTCTTCTCACTCATTGTGATTCTAATATAATCCCTGCCAAATCCCAACCAATCTCTTCTGCCTTTCCTTCTATGACTTCCATTCACGTCTGGCCCTCATCCTATAGCCCCCACCATCATCAGCATCTGCCCCATTTGTTCAGAGCATACATTACTTATTTTAACAGGAGAAGAAGTGGATATTGCAATATAATCACAAACCAGGACTTTTTTTCTTTTCACTGTCCTCACAAAGAAATGATCTAAAATGATTTGCTAGCTGTTTGTCATGATCAACCACCACAACAAACCATGTTGTTCTCTGGCCCTTGTTCGGCCCACAAAAGGGTTATTTTCTATTAAGCACCCACTTTCAGTCTCTGGAGTCTTTGTTTTCTTGGTAAAAGAAATAAAGAATTGGTCCAAACAACACACACACAAGCACAAAATGAACATGAGCACCGACTCTGTGATAAGGAAATAACTTCAACTGGAGCTTCTAGAGATAGTGGGAGTCAAATATAACAAAAAAAAAAAAATCAATAAATAAAAAGTGATCCAATCATAATTGACTAACTCATTGGAAATAATATTGTCTTACACTTTTCATGCAGTTGGCTATTTTGCTCGGTAATCTTTCGATTCATGGAAGATTTTGTGAGACATGACTGGATAGGGGTATGTATTTCCTCTTCCTCCACTTGATGTCACTTTTAAATAGTTTCAGTCAGAATGTTGTCACCTAATAAGCAGCAGCAGCAACAACAAAAGATAGCTCATTCAGGAAGTCAATAATAATAATAAATAAATAAGAATAAGGCAATGACAAACACCAACTTGGATCTCAAGTAGGAGGTGGCTAAATAATTTCTGAGCCAAGGTTGGCTGTGGTCTGCAATAATGAGACCAAAAGTCGAGGTAGAACCTATGTTTACAGTGGAGAATATTCAGCTATTAAATTGGCTAAATTATAGAATTGCAGCAACGGGGAGGTGAACTCATAGCAGTACTCAAATGTAAGAGTTTGAGCAAGAGTCATTTTTAGGATTAAGGTTTATTGACCCGGAGAAAACCACAGGTCAGCTCAAGGAAGCAACATAAAATCACCTGTTTCTAAAACATGGACAGGAAAGTCCGGAAACAGAATGCAAAGAAGGTCATCATAGATCCACACACAGGGGTAAACACTTAGATGATTAGGAAACAAGCCTGCCAGGGTGAGCTGCTGCAGACATGAACCCACCAAAATAAAAAAGGAAATTAAATAAATGCACTCCGCTTACCCCGACATGTAGGAATTATAATTAAAAAAATTATAATATAAATTTTAACATTACTTTTTCACAATGGATAAAAATGATTGAATCATTTTCTGCCAACCTGCACCAATTATAGCCCTCCTTGTCCCTAAAGTCAGCAGTCCAGATGCGAATAAGCAGCCCAGAAGGGGATGAACATTGTGCCAGTCCATCATTTAATTATTATACGATAAAATTAGTACAGACATTTCAGATTTGTTCTCCTTGAGAGTTCCAAAATCTGACTTAGCAAAACTTTCCTGTATTTATTCATTCCTTCATTTTTCATGCCACGCATCCTCCAAAAAGTTTTGGCAATAGGAAAACTACACCTTAGATTGGTCACTAGTCAAAGGTGGACAGACAGACAGACGGACAAACAACCATTCACACTCATAAACCCACACCGAAGTCAGGCGAGTGAACAACTACACTGTCAGGTGCCTATATTTGTTTTATGGATGAAGGAAAATGCCAAAATCTTATATGCTGCTCAACAACTGAAAGGATATTAAAATAATACATTTTAAACTCAATGTGGTGATGTGATTACTACTATTATTAATGTGATAAACTATTTTTTTGACTCCATTTTTTGGGTATCTCTTTGGAAGTTATGTTGCACAAAAAGTGATATGATTGACAACAAACTTTTGTCCATTTTGGGATCTTACCTGTCCGAAAACAGAGTCGACAATGGGTCGCAGCTTCTTCCTGTCTCCCTCTTGCAGCCAAAGTTCATCACGGTCTCCCATAGGGGAGGACAGGCTTAAAGATTTGGCCTTTGGCTTTGGAGGCTTCTTTATGCTAGCTGAACTCCATCGCCTCAGGGACTCAATCTTCTTTTTAATGGAACCCTGTAGAATGATGAGAGAAAATAGAAAGTACAAATTTACATGTTTGAACAACAGAAAACATTTGTAAAAAAATAAAAAAGGTCGTTTTAAATTTCAAATATAGAGCACATTGAAGCGAGTTAGGCCTCAAATGAGGAAGAAGAAGTTCAGACCGAGATGACAGGAGGAGAAATACTAGGGTTCAGGGTGCACCACCAAGTGTAAGGCATGATGGGAACAGTGTATCAACTGACCTTCTTCACTAACTTTTCTTCTGGTACCTCTATGGATGACATACTCTTCACGTCAGTCATCTTTGCCGCCAAATTTGCATACACAGTAACGCCTGCTATTTCCTTTCGTTCTCTTTATCTGTTTGTAGAGCATCTGATGCTGGTTGATAATCTGAGCCACATCACTTTCTGTGACTGTTGCTCCTCCTCTCATCCCTGCTGTCCTTTCATCCCTCCTGCTCTATGTATCATATTTTCATATCCCTTCTACTATAATTATTGTTTTATTTAGCAGCGTTTCCCCACAAAGCATACCATTATTACCTTTTCGATAATGACAATGTATTATAAAAACACCCATCTATATATTTGGAAAACTGTTTTGAAAATATTCACTTCAAAATACTATAAAAGGTGAAGTTTCAGACATTGTTTTAATTCGCAAACAAATCTAATTTTCTCTAAAGCACTCACTCATTCACTGACGGTGTGAATTGTTGACCTCTGATTGACTGGAGAGTGTGTCCCACCTGGAATCAGATAGGATTGCAAGGATGGATCTTTGAATTCAGTACATGCTCATGTTGTTGACCATTCTGAACATTTTTAATGAAAAACACTAAAGAAGCAAATAAATTGTCAAATGGAACAATATTTTTTACACGCATTATTGGTATTTATGTACCTATTCTTTTTCTAGTACCCTGAAACCCATGTATGAGTAAAAGCAATGGTTCAATTTTAAATTGTAGAACGCTGCTCTGCAATCATATTCATCAAAACAAATCATGCTCACATACACGCATGGATGACCATCTGGTTCTTCAAACTGCTCGATTTGATTTGTACATAGTATGGTGCTTGCAAATGCAGTTTATTTAGTTCATGAAAACAAAAATCCATCAACATGTTGAATTCAAGTAAACAGCAGTGTATAGATTATAGCTTTAGTGTGTGGTGGCCAAAAGAAAATCACAAACATGCAATACAGATTTAACACTGTACTCAGCATCTGTCAACTATAAGCACTGTATTAGTGCATTAAACCCTCTCAAGCAGTTCTTTCTACCTCCCACCACCTTCACACTAGTTTTCCTCTCCTGTCTACTGGGTAGTACTGTTTTGGAAAATACTTATATGTTGAATAATCACTCTAATATGAACAATTTATTTGAATTTTATCACATAGGCATCCGAATGGGAAAATCCATTTTCGTATTTTTACTCCTCTAATGATTGTTTCATTAATAAGAACTTCTCTTGTTTTGGTTTGTCCCCTCAAATGACATATACGATGGCCATAAACCCACCAAGTTTATCTCAAGAAAAGGAAACGGTGGGAAAGAATAGCCTCAACTGCTGAGAGATTATCTGTTGAATGGTAGAGATCAAAAGAGAGCTGTGTATCTAGGTCTGAATCTTTTGTTGTAATCCTTTTCTTTTTTTGTATTCATGATCTTCCCTTTTTAATGTTCTTTCCAAATGACAACTACCTCTATGGTAATCCTACATTGGTTTGACCCACATTGCACCTAGCATTCTCCGTGTATAGAGTGACGGAACCAGACAATTCGACCAGTGGGAGTGAGTCAATCAAAATTAGTGTCTGATACGAACAAATCCAATATTCCAGAAAGGTGGTCAAATGTTCAGCAGTACAGATTTATAATGATCCTGGATTAGGGGACCTGAAAAGCATAATCCTATTTTAACATGTTTTATGTAAATCGTTGGATGAAAGACTGCCCTCTAGTGATTAACACAGAATTATTGTCATTTCATAGCTGAAATGTATTGGTATTTCTTCTATATTTATCACACAATTTAATTGCATTCATCTTTTTTTTCTATTTTGAATCCATACAATTGAAAATCCTGCAATATAAACATTTTTTTTTTAATCACGTGTCACAAATGTATTGAATATTTTCTCGGGTGTCTCAAAGTGTATAAGTGAAAAAAAGCACACAAAAAAAGAATTAAAAAGAATATTAAAACAGGATGGACCATTTCTCTCAAACAATATCAGCCAAAATGTAAACCACTGTGTCATAATCATAGTGTTCTCATCTTCTTTTTTGATGTTGTACCCACCAAACAGTTTTAGGAACTTGCTTTCATTAATGGAATGCCTAA
This sequence comes from Stigmatopora nigra, assembly GCF_051989575.1. Taxonomy (NCBI): domain Eukaryota; kingdom Metazoa; phylum Chordata; class Actinopteri; order Syngnathiformes; family Syngnathidae; genus Stigmatopora; species Stigmatopora nigra. The sequence goes on from NC_135513.1 coordinate 8,965,910, forward strand.
AGCTTTTGTCTAAGCAGTCATGAAGTACAAAAAAATTGCTCTCCATTGTCGGTTAAGAGGAAACTCTCTGAGATGAATGTGTTGTCTTTGGAGTTCCGGGTGTAGTAAAGCAGGCACATAGACTGCTTTTTCTCCTCATATTTGCATGCATACTCAGTCTGGGAGCCAAACGTTTTCCTCCTCCCTCCTCCACGAGTCCATCAAAGACAGATCCCAGGCTTTGCCTTATTCTCACACAAAAGTGCGGGCAGCTAAAGGCATACAAAATGGGGTTCATCACTGGATTTAAGAATGCTATTGTTGTGGCTAAATGGAGTCCAACCTCTACCAGTCTAAGGTTTTCTTTATAATACAGGGCTGACACCTCAATCAAACAGAAGATATGATAGGGGGCCCAGCACAGGACAAATACTGCAATCACAGATGTTACCATTTTGGTGAAGCTTTGGGAGAGCGGGTTTGTTGTACTAAATGAGGATGTCGGAGACAAAGGTGGGCTTCTCTGGAGCAATACAGGTCCAAAAGTAGTTGACTTTAAAGGGATATTTCTAGAACTTCTATCTCCTGGTTTTTCATTATTATCATTTAACTTGATGCTGATCCACTTGCGATTCCTGTTCCTCAGACTCAAAGCAATTTGGATGTAGCTCCCCGCAATCACCACGAGGGGAATCAAGAATGCCAGGAGGAGCTTTGAAAGAGCTGTTGCTGTTTGTCTCACCATGCAGTCACTCTCAAGTGTGCCTTCTGATGTTTGATACATGGCAAAATTGTGATAGCACAGTTTCCTATTATCCTTGGTCTCAGTTACTGAGCGAAAAAGGGAGTAAGGAAAAGTATTTACAGCCGCCCAAAGCCAAGCCACCAAGCACACCTTCCATGCTCGTCCGACTGAACGATAATTCTGACACCACACTGGTTTTATTACTAGAAACAGGCGGTCTATTGAAATAACTGCCAGCAGGAAGGCGGAAACAAACATGTTCAAGAAAAAGATAGATGCTTGTATTTTGCAGAGGACGTTGCCAAGCTCCCAACTGTGTGAGGAGGCAAGGTAAATGGTGAAGAAAGGAAGGGTCAAGGTGGCCATGAAGTCAGAAATGGCCAGATTGAGCACCCAGACAGAGGCCACAGTACGACGCTGCAGACGGAACCCCACTACCCAAAGGACCAGAGCATTCTCCAAAATCCCCAAACAGGAGACAAGGCCATGGAAGCAGACTACTATCCAGTTGGTCTTGGTACTGTTGTTAAGGTCGTTCTCATGCATGAGCTGCAAAAGGGGACAGAAATGTTGTTCTCCCGTAGCATTGGAGGTGAAAGTTGTGTTTGACATTGGTGCTCTGAAAGAAAAAACACAGATCGACCAGAATTAACAACTACAAATCAATGATAGCATATGTAAATGCATATAATATACAGCATAATATAAAAAAAATACTAAAGTTCTATGTAGATGAATGTAATATCAAACCCCACCGGAAAACGTGCTACTTTTTTGTGCTACTAGTCACTTATCTATTTGTTCTAAATCCTCTTCTAATAACTTAACTTTTTACTTATTGGGGTCTTTTGCTGGGAAAATACACCTTATGGAGAAGCACTACCAATTTTGTCATACACAGTTTCTGGGTATGATGACAATTAGGCTTTTGTCGAGTCAATTATGATGACAATGCCTATGTTCGATTATTATTTTTATTATTTTTAAAAACATTTCAATCCTGTTATGTTCTACTTCACAGTTAATTTGCATTTTGGTTACTTTCTATTTTTAACGGGGAGAAGGGCATTAGCGAGAAAGCAATAGAGTCTTTGATTCATCCGTTTGCCACCCCACCCATTCTCACCAGGGGTTATGGGTGTGGTGAAGCCTATTCCAGCTAACTCTGGTGAGGCGGTTGGTTACCAGCTATTTCAATGACATTGGATCCCAAAAGGGAAAAGAAAAAAATAGCTGTGGAAAACAGAGGATTCAAAGTTTCTTGAACCGAATCATTTACATTCATTGCCAATGTGGAAAGATTATCTGAATGCTCACATTGAAGCGAGTTGTCAAATTACAAAAATGAGTCATGTGGAAAAACATTTTCAGGTAAGGCATGCTGCATTTGCAGCCGAGTAGTACCTTGTTGGAAAAAGGAGAGAAAAAGTGTAATTGCATTCCATTTGTTATTGGAGTGGTATCGTACAACAGAGCAGTCATGTAGTGTGGTGCGTCGTTCCCCACAGAATGCACTGAATTGTAAATAAACATTTAACCATGAAGGCTCATGATGTAGTTTTAGCCAACTTAGTCATTTTGATAGTGGGTTAATATTGATTGCCCTAATCATAAGGCTTCAATTTTTTTCTCCAGACATTTTGTTTTTTGGGTCCAGTATGGCTTTTTCAACATTTGGGGTTTCTGACTTTTGTTATATACACAGAACCTTTCACACTCACAATCACACCTATGGAATATTTAAAGTATCTTTTGGGGTGTAGAATGGAGGCGTACTGCAACACCAGAGAAACTCAGGAAGACAGAGAGATAGATAGAGAGAGAGAGAGAGAGAGAGAGAGAGAGAGAGAGAGAGAGAGAGAGAGAGAGAGAGAGAGAGAGAGAGAGAGAGAGAGAGAGAGAGAGAGAGAGAGAGAGAGAGAGAGAGAGAGGAGAGAGGAGAGAGTGTGTAACAGTACAATGATACAATTATGTGTTGACGTTTCTAAGGTTATGTAACATTTTTCTATATTCAGTTCTTGACACAAAAACAACCCCAAAAACAAACAAACAAAAGAAATTAAAACTACAGTGTCCTTTCTGATTATAACTTGTCAAAGCCTGTTCCATCTGTTGACTAACCACATACCATACTTGATTGGTATGCAACCACTCTGAAAATTCATTGGAAAGGCTGAACAAGTCTACCGACTGACTCACTTAGATCGCTGATTTTTTACTGTGATTACATTATTTATTTTACTGGGTTTTCAAAATCAAAAGTATTTATAAGAGTTGCCCAACATTTAAGTGTAGTTGCAATACTGAGCTCTTCATTCATGAAGAATTTTATTATATATATTAGTATATTTACTTTTTCCTTCACAGAAATCATGATTAGTTATATTCCTCTAATTAGTTAAAATGCACAAATATACTTAAAATAAAACATTTGAACAGCTGACTCCTTAAATTCATCTCGTGTGTCAGCTGTTCGCAAAAAATATCATCACCTAAAAGAATAAAACCAAAAAATCATCAAGCATTTTTTTTTCGTTTTAATGTAATTTTTTAAACTTAACAAGTTGAAATAACTGTGAATCCAATCAACAGCAGTACTTACGGTGGCTTGTTATGAAGACACGTGTACAGTCTCTAACTTCAATGGATGTTCAAAAGTGTTAAGGCCATCACAGATTTGAGGTCTGCATTCAAATTAGAAACATCCAATATCATTAGTATATATGAATTAGGAATTGAGTAAATTAGCATAAAAGTAAAATGTGGATTCTTTAAGTTTGCCATTTCAGAAAAAAAGCAAGGGATTAAAATAATTCTCTAAAACTACAAATTAGAAACAAATTACAAAGGAATTTGACATTTAAATATAGTACATACATGCAAAGTGTAGATTAAAATTATAAATACATAAAGTAAATCGGTAAAAATATAAAGTATGACCCAGTTAAAAAATATTTAGCAACAGACATCATTCACAGTAAAATTTAAAGTGAAGTTTGAAATAAATCACAAGTTTCATTTCGGTCTTAGCAGGCAACACATCTTAAAATGATGGTCCTAAATCCAATTATTCAGTACTATGAATTGAAATCCTAATAATAATCACATTTGATGATGAAAGTGAATTCACACCTACATACATAAAATGTATTATTGTGTCTTATACTCACCATATGACACACGCAAGTGTTTCGTCCAATCCTATTCTCTCTACTTCCTGTTGTATGACTGGGTTACTGTCACAAATGCTCGTCACCCTTATGTCAAATCAGTCAAGAGTCGAAGATAAATGAACTCTGCTAGCTCCTCCCTGATTGCTGAGAGGAAGGCCTTGAAGCAGAGCATTGGAAAAGTTCCAATATTGCTGACATAGTTCCATTTATTCAAAAGTAACAAGGAAACTTGGAGAAATCTGTAAACTAAAAAAAAAATAGTATGATACCTGCAGTTTGCTTGTCATTATCCATGATGTCAAATTATCGTTGATCTTTCATTCTGCTCATCCCCGTGAAGGTCAATGAGCTTTTCCCGGCTAACTATACCCAATGCACTCTAATTAGTTGCCAGCCATTCGGAGAGCACATGAAAACAAACCACCAATCCTACGCACACTCATACATACCTAGGGACAATTTGACATGCATGTGACCATAAAAAAAGGACATTGCAGAAATTCGGGCAGGGAAATGAAGAATGATACCTGTTTTTTTACTTTTGTATGCCTGTAATTATGCCGATTAAGAAATTATGTGAAATTGTTCCACTATAGTCAGGATGATTCATGGTATTTTCTCTGAGTATTGTCTATCAAAACAATTGGAGTGATCCTTGCCGGTAAAATGTCATGACGAATGGAACCTCACTCCATATATTGGTTTATGACGCCACCTGTTGGTAAAATAAACAAAATGTTTATCTATTCAGGTGTAAAACGACTTTGATTTGAGTCATAAATTAACATACACAATAAAAGAAAACAATATTTGTGACATGGTATCAATGATTGATTTTACCAGTAGGATTTAGACAGGTCTGCCGTGTTAAATTGAAGTGGTTCCATTATGTATATATATAAGCCAGGGTGTTGAAGTCAGCTGGGATAGGCTCCAGCACCCCCTGCGAGCCTGGTGAGGTTCAAGAGGTTCAGAAAATGAATGAATTAATGTATGTGGACGTGTTGTATGATGCATCTGAGAAAATGTATTGCACAAGAAGGTGTCCCAAAGTGCAGTATTCATATAACACTTAAACCTTTTAAGAGAAGTGAAAGCAATAACAAGATAACAAGCGATAACAATATTTATTGTTATTTTGCTTTTATGAATAAGCATCAGGTCACATTAAGAAGGTAGGTTTATCTTGAAAATAGTGGAAATTTGTACTTTTTGACATATACGTAAATTGATTCTGCTAGCCTAAATACACCACAGTTTATTGAAAAAAAACTTGAAAAGAGATTGCATGGTTATAAGAAATAACAAATGTGACGATTCTGACTGAATGAAGTATCAATGGGGAGTTAAACAAAATGAAATCTACATGAAAATAAAATATGTGTGTGCTTACTTAATATGATTTAAAATATTATATAGGAAGACGAGGAGAGTGGGTCATGTGTAATTAATTTGTTCATTTTTTCGTTCGTTGATTAATTCATTCATTTGTTGGTGCATTCGTTCATTCAGTCGCAGTGGAAAACCCACACAAGCCTAGGGAAAACATGCAAACTCCACAGTGAGGACTGACCTGGGATTGAACCCAAAAACTGTGAGGTCGACGCACTTACCACTCGGCCGCCTGCCCTGCATGCGAAATTATACAGTATAATTCACCCAAATTTACAATACATGCTCCCAAATCTGATCGGGAAAAGAGGGACGATGGAGAAAGGTATGCCACATTCTTTTGGAGGATGTTACATTTTAAAGGGGTATCCTACTTCCAAGACAAAGCAGTATATACTTAGTTATTGTGATATTATTAAGAATAAATGTTTATCTTTGTAAAAATATTTTATTTTTATCCATTAGATGTTGAAGTTGTACAGGTGTACCAATTCTTACTGCTTTTCAATAGGCTTATCACCTACAGTTATATACTTTACTGTATGATAATGATTAATATATTAGTTAACCTTTCAACATTTAGCTCCACCTTTTCTCAAGACAAGCTCAACATCAGTTGATGGTGTTGACATTTACTCATACTCGTCATTCAAGCCATTAGTGATTACATGTCAAGGTACAGTACATACAGTAAGTTTTATTTAATTCAATTTTCTTCAATTTGCCTAGAATACAGGTTGATTAAGTAAATTATTATTCACTGTAATATCGCTATATCTCATGAGATACATACTAAGAAAAGCAATATTTAATAAATTTATATTATTAATCTTATGTAGTATAGACCTTGTGACTCCCATTATGTAGTTTGATTTTTCATTAATTTATATGATCTACATGTAAATGTAAATGTGACTTTTGGCTTTTTGTCAAAACAGCACCACAAACTACATTAGTATGCATTATTCACATGTGAGCGCTATCATTTTACGGTGTGTGTAATATACCTTTATTTCCTTTTCTAGAGTAAATATGACATCAGGGTTGAGTTTCGCCCTTCTTGCATTGATGCTGTTAAGTCCCACTGTGGCCTTTGTCCCCATTGGTGGTGAGTCATCTACTCATATCAGTATTACGGGGAAGGCACTGCTGCAAAAAGTGATGGAAACATGTCAATCTCTGGCTTTGGCTGCTGGTCATGAGTTCAAACCCACGGTAGGCTAAAATGCATATGGCACACTGCATACAAAACATAACAGATTACATACAATATTTCAATGATTAGTTTGTTTTTTGTGTGTTACATGCAAAATCGCAAGTTGTACAGTACAATTTCTCATCTCATCTCATTTTCTGAACTGATTTATTCTCATTAGGGTCACAGAGGGAACTGGAGCCTATCCCAGCTGAGCCTGGGCCAGAGGCGGGGGACACCCTGAATTGGTGGCCAGCCAATTGCAGGCCACAAGGAGACGAACATCCATGCACACTCACATGTATACCTAGGGGCAATTTAGAGTGTCCAATCAGCCTACCATGCATGTTTTTGGAATATGGGAGGAAACCGGAGTACCCGGAGGAAACCCAAGTTGGCCCGGGAAGAATATGCAAGCTCCACACAGATAGACAGTCTTTAGTCAGATTCAAAAGCAACATTAAGCAATACTCGTAATGTTCAATTCAACAGATTAAAATCGACACAAGTGAATATGTCACAGCCCTTTTTACATTTATCTATATTATGATAGTGAGTCAATGCTTTAAATCTGACTACAGGGTTCCTCTCCTGAGGAGGTGGTCCAGGCTTGCCTTGGCCCAACAGCTACAGGGCAGGTGTCAAGTGTGAAGTTTCACTCGGCTCTACAAGAGATCTACACCCAAAATGGACTTGTAGATCGTAATTTTGTCAATAGGTGGGTTTTATATATTTATCTATACTCTCTCACACATCTTCCGTATCAATTATCCTCACAAGGGTCAAAAGGGGAGCTTCAACCTATCCCAGCCAACCATGGGCAGCAGGCATGAGACTCCCTGAATTGGTTAACAGCCGCAGGGCACACAATAAAACGAACAACCACTCGCGATCACACCTACAACGGATGGGAATGCGGGCAGAAGAACTGGCTTATATTTATATATTCATGCATTCAATTTCCAAAATATATGTATTTGTAAAACCCAGGGACCGAGTGGTTAGTGCGTAGGCCTCACAGTTCTGGGGTCGTGGGTTTGATCCCAGAATCTCTGGTTCCTACAGATAGATGGGATATTCCCCAGGACCCCCCAAAGACCCTTGTGATATATAGTTCTTTGCTACTTACATGATCTTTTTGGCCTTGAAATTGCATATCATATGGTCCACATTCTTTCAGTGCTCCACATCATTTCAATTCTGAAACATTTTTGGAGGGAAGGAATCTCATTACAGAGGGTATGGCATCCATCAAGGCCAATGTACGTAGTGAGAACTTCAAGGCTGCCAGAGAAACCCTGGGTAGAATTCTTCATACATTACAGGTGAGTAGAGTGTAGTACAAAGGGAAAATCATTCATGTATTTATTCTACATGTTTGAGTAGTTGAGAGAGACACCTGGAAACATGGAAAAATGAAGTAAAAATACAGAAGCATGTACATTTAATTGTGTTTAACAGTTTTCCGTATTCTGATAGGACTTCTATAGCCACAGTAACTGGGTTGAGTTGGGTTACACAGAACCATATGTCGCTCTCATACGCCGAGACCTGACTTTGGAAAACCTGGCAGGTATGTAGGTTCATGTGTGTCCATAAGTGCATGTTTTACCATACATACCTAATGCACCTCATACTGATAGCATTATGCAAACAATATAAACCATATATTCCCATGAGAAGAAGATAAGAATATGGACTGTTTTTTCAAAAAAAGAATATGAGGGGGAGATTTGATTTTAACCTTGAACTAATTTTCAGCCCATATTTAAGTGTAAAACTTGTTCCCATTCTGTTTTTGTAGACATTGATACTCCAACTTGCAGTGATTGCAAGACAGGAACGTGTCCCAACCCAATCCTTCAAAACATCCTGAATTTGAACAAGCTAACTTCTGGCTATATGGGAATCTTTTCTGATGAAAAGCCTCAAGGTAACAGTCATGAGACTTTTATTTTTATTCTTTAAATACCAAGCAATTTACACTGTAAAACATATTTTGTACATTGCATTTACCTCCCATGGGAATAAAGTATATATATATTAAGAAGGAAAATACATATTTTAATAGTTTAATGGGAAGATTTAAAAATAATCCAAAATATATCTATATTAAATAAAATCTAATACGAAGTGAATGCACAATCCTAAAATTTCAATGTTTCTAGGAGAAAGTAAGTGATGCATGTACAGCTAGCTTTTCTAAGATGCAGGATAAATATGAAATTCGCATTTCCATTCAAGATTAGGAGGAATGCAAGGGCCCATTGACATAATGCAATTTCTAGCTAAGAATGAAGTTATCGTAAAGCAATCACTGCCCTTCAAATCGATGGTTTACAATGATGCCAGATTAGTTGCTTGACACTGAAGGCTTTGTCAATGTTTTACTTTCACATCTAAGTCACCCAACTTAAGAAGGAGATCTTACCTTGTGACAACAGGTTGACGTTGTGTCAAGGTGCAATTCAAGGTGTCATTGTTCCAGGTAAATGTAGCCATGGAGGTCAAGCTGATCTCACTAGTACAACAGTTCCTCGAGGAGGAATCAACAAGGACGAACGTCGCTCTGACAACGTGGCCTTCCACAATGCAGCTGTAAATGCAGCCATTGTGGCCAGCGTCCAGCTGCTGGAGGACATCCGATTGACTGTGGGCAACAAAGATTACTTAAGGTGAAAGATTCTGAATATTTTAGTGTGTGCATGCCAGCACGAGTAACAGAATCTTTCAACATTTTAGTTTTTTTTTTTTTTTTGTGCAGTGTTTGAGTTCACAACTTGTATTTCTTCATTACAGATTAATGGGGATTGCCCGCTCTTCTGTTGTTTGTTTCGTCATTGACAATACTGCCAGTATGGGAGATGACATAGATGAGGCCAGGAAGGTTGTGTACAAAATCATTGACAGCAAAAAAGGAACACAAGATGAGCCATCGGAGTACATTTTGGTAACTTTCAATGATCCATGTAAGATAGCCTCAGTTTTTTTTTAAAGACAACATGTTACTAGTTGTGTGCCAATGTATTTTCTGAAAGGATGATTTAAAGTTATGTTATATATTAGCACAATTATTCAAAATATAATTATTATATACAAGCAAAAAAAATGAATTAATTATATGAAGAAATACGTTTTCTATTCAGCCTTTTTGTACTTTCAATGCAGCATTTGGGCCATTATTCAGGACAACAGACCCTGAAAAAATGAAAATGGAAATTTCAAAGATAAAACCAACGGGAGGTGGTGACATACCCGAAATGTGCTTGTCAGGACTTCAGGTAATATAGCAGAATTGCGTTGAAAGAAATTGCCAGTCAAAATGTTTGATACAAAATGGAATCAGTGGACTACTATGAATCAGCCATTTTCTTTCATTTTTTCCCTCAACAGTTAGCCCTCACTGGTTCTCCTGCCTCCTCCCAAATCTATGTTTTCACTGATGCAAAAGCAAAAGACATTCACTTGAAAAACACAATTGTAGCCCTCATCAGAAGCACCAAGTCAACGGTGAATGCAGACATTCAATTACACCTCAAAAAAATGTTTGAATTCCCAACATTCAACTTAACTGAACCTTTACTGATTTTGTAATGGCAGGTGTCATTCTACATCACTCCAAACAAAAGACGCAGGCGTCGTTCTGTTAGGGCTGCTTCTTCTTTTGCTGATTACCGGGACTTGGCTTTGGCTTCAGGAGGCCATGCCATACACGTGTCCAAGAGTCAATTGGCCGAAGCCACAGATGTCATTCTTGATACCTCAACTTCAGCTTTGGTGAGGCTGCTTTAAGATACACCAAAAACCTAAATCGGATTATATATCCCATCACCTGAAGCATTGTCATTTCATTTTTAAAATCAGTTCTACAGATTTATGCTATGCTTACCCTAGGTGACAGTTTATCAGAGAACAAGAGATCCTGGGAATCCAGAGACCTTCCCTTTTGTCCTTGATGAATCTCTACAGAATGTCACTATCTACATAACCGGATCATCTATATCATTTACATTGACCAACCCTGCAGGTATCAAATTCTGGTGATAATACATTATTTCACAAAATATAGTCCAATAGTGCATTCTTCTATTTTCCAGGTATGAGCCAAAGTAATACTGAAATCAGTGGCGTACTGGCAATCATACAGACAGTGGGTAACCTGAGGAGAATTCTTATTAAAGAAAACAAACAGCCAGGTTCTTGGAAAATCAGCATCAACTCTAAACAACCATACACAATTAAAGTAACAGGTCATTAAAATTCCATTACTACTTATAATCATTATAGTGTTTCAGACAGTTTATTCACATCAATCTAAATGTATAATTACATACTGTCTTAGAAATGCAAACTATTGCTCTTTTGTAACATGTCACAGCATACATTTTAATAGTTAAAGGGAAATCAAATTTAAAATGTGCATTGTAGTGTTTCAGATTTTTACAAGAGTTAAGAAAATCTTCTGAAGAAAATGTATGGGCTTTTTTTTGTGTTTCAGGTCAAAGTACAATTACCTTTATCTATGACTTTGTGGAGAGCTTTAAGGGACCTCACCCAGGTTATGCAGTGATCAATGGGCTTCCACAAGCTGGTATAGTAATGCAGTAAATCATTAACTGTAACCACACTAAAGAGCAAAAACAAGAAATATGTGATGATATAACCATTATGTTGTTCAAGATTTTCTATAAAACGGCCCGGCGACCCGCCACATCCGCAAAATATGCTGATTAGGCTGGTTGAACACTCTAAATTGTCCCTAGGCATGAGTGCAAGTGTAAATAGTTGTCCATCTCCTGGTGCCCAGCGATAGGCTGGCGACTGATTCAGGGTGTCCCTCACCTACTGCTGATGCAGATTTGAAAGATGTCGTATGTGCAATTCCAGCTTTAGTTAGATTACAAGTTAGCTGGGAGAGGCTCGAGCACGCCTCCATGACCCTTGTGGGGATAAGCGGTTTAGAAAAATGACTTAATTATTCTAAAACATTAGAATACAATCAAATTTAACCATCTAACTGACTTCAATTTTTTAAAACCCTTCAACAGGCCAGCCAGCCACCATGATCCTCTCCGTAATGGGAAGAAAAGGTCCATCCTCCATTAGTGTAGAAAATGTTGGCTTAGTAGTGCCTGACACTGGTGCTGAAAGCAATGGTACAGCAAATGACATGGGCAACGGAGATATCTTGGTGACTGTTGATGCAGTCCCTGCAGGAGAGTTTGTGGTTGTCCTGAAAGGAACTGACAAGGTGTCAAACAGTGTGTTGCAGAGGCAATCTACAACTCAGTTGACTGTCTCCAAAGTCAACATCCAGGTCTGCACTTCACCTCTTAGGCAGAAAACCATGAATAATACTGTTCAGTATTGACCAAATGTTGACTTTTGAATTTTCTGTAGGCTATGGTTGACAGTAGTGTCGAGCCAGGAGAAAATTTCAATCTACCTTTCAGTGTTATGACACAGGGTCCAAGTGGTACATTTTCCATCAGTGGAAAAAATGACCGAGACTTCCCAATGAAGTATCCATCAAGGTGAGATGGTGAATGAATTCATTCTAAATCAGACTTGCATATTGATATTTAAATTGAAGCAGATTTGAAAGAGGTGTATGCAATTTCATCTTTAGTTAGATTACAAATGAATGATTGTTGGTCTCCTTGTGCCCTGCGATTGGCTGTCTACCAATACTGTGTGTCTCCCACCTCTGGTCCGATGTCAGCTGGGATAGGCTACAGCATTAATGTTCAGAAAATGAGATGAGATAAGAGGAAAATGCTTTGGAGTATATACACCATACTATTTTACAGTGCAACAATTCTTTGAAATAAAAGAAAGAAAATCATCTCAAACCAAATGATTAAGTAAATCAAAATTAACTTTATTTAATATTTGATGTGTCAATTTCCATCTTGTCTAAACAGCCTTATTCTGACAACTGGAGCATATACAAATGGAACCCTTTCCATTAAGCCACCTTCTCACACACCATCAGGCACTGACGTCACTGTGACTTTAGAAGTCAAATCATTCAATAATGTTGAGTCCAATTATGCTGTCCTGAGATTATCTGTTCTGACTAAGGTAATCAAACAGTACATTATACACAAATACTTTTATTTTTTTCAGTCATTTTAAGTCACGATTTTGTTGGATTGAAGAATTCTTACACTTTCCAATTCTCCTATATCCTCAGATTACAGATTTTTTCCAGCCTTTGTGTGAGGTTGTAAATGTATTTGCTGATGACTGTCCCCGAGACATGTCTCAGTGTAAGTTTTTCGAGTGGGAGCTGTCCGCCAACCTGACAGATGGAAATGGAACGGGGATAGAAATAATTTCCCTCCGACAGGGGAATGGAACTTTATCTTACACCTCACTGAGTGCCAAGATTATACAGGCGAACTACAACGCCTCCTGCTGCTCACAGATTGTTGAATTTGTCGCTATTGATGAAGTTGGCAACGTTGGGAAGTGCTATCACTCCATTGAACGATCTGCTGGCAATGCAGTTTCAAGTCCATCATGGCTTCCTTTGGCATTGTGCTTTCTGATCACCACGTGGACTGTAAAACCCTGACTCACATAGATCTAATTTCTCCAGTTGCATTCAACATAAACATCTAATAGGTGGCAGTTTACTTATATATAGATGATGAATGAATCGATGTAAAAAAGACTAAGCTTTAAAGTTTGTTAATGCAAATTTAATAAAGAAAGGCATTGAATTGTTAACAAGACAACAGATAGAAAAATGTAGTAATTCAATTGACAAACATAAGAGACATTCAGATAAACAAGAACAAATATTTTACATTGTATTCTATATTATTACAAATAAATATGTCCTAAATTATCAATTGTAATGAAATATAGCCTACTTTCTGACTCTCCCTCAAACAGCTTTATGAACATTTTTGACATGTTTCTTCAAGTGTCCGGACTGTGTAAAATGTTTAGGACAATGTGGGCAAGAATGTGGTTTCTCCCCTGTATGAATATACTTGTGTCTTTTAAGGTTGTTGTAGTCTAAAAATCCTTTTCCACAAAACGGGCACCAGTGTCTTTTCTCCCCATTATGCCACCTCAGATGCACATTTAGTTCTACTTTCCTTGCAAACTTTTTATCACATAAATTACAGTGGAAAGGTTTCTCTCCTGTATGGATTCGTAAGTGGATCTCTACATCTCGCTTTGTGAAGAATGATTTGTTACAAATCTGGCAGGGAAATGGCTTGACTTTTCCATGTACCATTTGGATATGTTTGGTGAGACCAAACCCATAGACAAAGCCCTTCCCACACTCCTGGCAGACATGGATCCTCTCATCCCGATGCACTCTGCCATGTCGCTTGAGACCCTTAGCGTCAGGGAAGCTTTTTCCACAGAGTGCGCACAAAAATGGTCTATGACCAGTATGGACACTGACATGGCTCTCAAGAGCAGCGGTGCTACTAAGAACACGACCACATTCCCCACACTGGTTCTTGAGCAGTCGTTCACCAATGACCGCTAGGGGCTGAAATGGTGACACAACAGTTGGGGCTTTGACATAGATGAACTGGTTGGAAAGAGTTGGAGGAGAGACTGGAAAACAATTTTGAGCTCTTGCTGTGCGTTTATCTCTCTGGATTGAAAGTGATGACCTCGTTTCTCTAAATGAGGTTGCTTCCCTGGTTCTTGCTTCAAAAGATGTCCGGACAAGTTCAGAAGCTTCATCAATGTTATAAAAGTTTAGTACTGTATTATTTCTATTAGATTTTGTTTGTTTATTTTTTGCCATAGTCTTACCTTTAGCCGGATTGGCTAATTCCTTTGCATTTTGTATCTTTACAGTATTTTTTGAAATAGAACAAGGTGAATTCAATCTAGATTTCTTAGCAGTAGCTTCTCTAGTATTACTTGAACAATTTTTAGTCATTTTTGCCCTGACTGCACTTAACGAAACAGTTTTACTCAATAATGAACGGGACTGTACTTTCATCTGTTTGGATGAAGACTCTTTAGAAAATGTGTAACTTCTGAGAGATTCACAATATGCTGTTTTAGGGAGGGGAATATCCTTTGTTAAACTGGACCGATTCTGTCCGGGAGGAGGAAATTTTGGCCAAGTAGACTTTCTAGTTGATCTTGTCCTGGGAGTAGGGGGAGTCTTTCTAAGGCCAGATTGTTCCGGAGGACAATTAAGTTGGGTTGTTTTAACAATAGAATTAACCTTAGCAGTAACAGATTTGTTGCGAATCTCAGGTGAGTGTTTATTCCTTAGAGGCATGGTATTATTAGTAGTACATGACCTTGAACGCAAACCAGGCACATTTAACCTGTTATCTGCGTATTTATTTAGGCTAGGTTTTACAGTAGACCGCTTTGTTTGTTGGGATTTTAGAATTGTCCTATCAGTTGTTTCTCTAGTTAATTTTGACCTTAGATATATGTTAGATTCCAATGTTTGTATTGCCACATTTTTGGCTCTAAAGGGCTTTTCAGTGTTTTTTGTAATGGACTCAAAAGTATCTTCTATTTTTAGACTGTCAGACTTGAATCCATCTTTTGCTGTATTTTCATGGGTGATGTTAATTTCAGAATCTGTCAAGGGGAGGATAGGTGCAACTTTGCATGTAGAGTCTCTTTTAGACTGACTATAAGGACTCACACCTGTGTGTTGGGTCCCAACAGAAACCAGCTGAAATGTAGTCCTACTTTCACGTGAATTGATATCTGTATTTTGTTGATTACTGAGACCAACTTGGGAGAACACATTTGTTAGCTGTGTGGGACTTAGACTTTTAGAATCAGTGCAAATGGAAATAGGTTCATCGGTTGTCCTGTTTTCAGTAGCGGTATCACTCTCTAATCGCGGTTTTTTAGTACTATTCTGAGTAAACTTGGGGTCGCTTCGTTGCTCTGGAGTTGCTTTTCTTACTTTTGCTTGAGGGTGATTTTCGGTGTGACATTGTTGATTGGTAACACCAGTTTTTTCCTGTAACTTTCGCAAGCTACTTGTATCATTGCACAGATGTTTGCCATCCTTGGACTCATTCATTGATGCCTAAGAAGATAAGAAAAATAGATAACAATGTAAAATCATTTCTATTACATTTAATTGTATTTGTATTGGCTGCACATTATATTTCTTATTCTTTTGCTCAACAGAGATGTTGCAACTTCTACATTACCTTGTGATAATCTTGGATTCCAGGTGAAACTGCCAACTGTGCAATGAACTCATTTTTGATTAATTGTAAATGATAATTGGTGTCTGTTGTATAAGGGACAAAAGGTGTCTTGTTTGGAAACCCCTCTTCTGTACCTTTGTCACTTAGATTGGCAGTTGTTGGTAAAAGTGGTGACAAATTTGGGTTCAGTATTAGACACTGAACCCCAGATGGCAAGGTAGCAAAAGAGACAGTACATTGGTCAGGGGTTGTTGTCTTTCCCTGTGAGGTTGTACAATCCATTGAATCCCCTGCTTCCACTAGTTGCATTACATCCCTAGGTTTGAGAGAATTAATAACATCCCTGAGCTGTTGCGACCTTAGTGGTGGTGACAGAACAGTGTTTGCTGCATCAGCAACTGGTTTCTTAACTACTAAGTTGGAATCTTGAGAATAAGAGGACAAAACTTCTTCTGACAATGAAAATACTGAAGGAGTCAGAGGTGTAGCATTGTGGCTTTCTATGATTTTTGATGTCCTGCTTGTTCCCTGTTCCATTGATGGCAAAACAAGGGTAACATCTTTTTCTGTTTGATCAGGGGACACTTCTGTAACCCAACACGAGGGCTTGACCCCCTCACAATTGGAGGTTAAATTCTTGACTTGTTCTGTATCTCCAGCCAATTTGGTAGGTGAGAAAAGTGTTTTCATCAGTGTCTTTTCTAGTTGCTTAACTTTTATTGAGAGCTTTTCTCTCTCTTCAATGATTTCATTTATTGGCCCTTCTGTTCCCCAGGTGGTCGTATTCTCTAACAAGTCTAATGCATTTTGTTCATCTTTGTGTTGTATATCTAGCGGTATTGGTTCAACTCCCTGTTCCTCTGGTAGGAAAAGACCACACATTTCCAAACTGGGTTTTTTAACCTCTATATTCAAACAATGTTGGTAAATGTTTTTCCCTTCTGTGTCAGTTTCACAAGTTGCAGATGGTGTTGAATCTAAGACAAGAGCAGAAAGGAATAATGTAAAATTACTTCTGAAGAAAAAAAGTGGAATTAGTAGAATTATTTGAAACTGTCAGTATTTTTTCAGTTTTAATTTCTCACCTGCAGCTATAGACTGAGTAACTCTGTTCACCATAGTGGGTTTAGAATCCTTTAAAATACACAGAGAAGAAAAAAAGTGTAAAATAGCCACAAAACAATGGCAATTGCCTACGTTCACACATTTGATGGATTTCAAGCGGTGAGAGAAATTTCCTCAAGCTGTTAAAATATTTCTCAAAAACATTTTAACGCCAAACATTGTGAGAAAGCTTCATTCTCTAAATGAAAATGTATAATAAACTACTCGTAGTACGTGTTGCATTTTGTTTATTCACAACAGAAATGACCTTTGAGCAAGTGCAACTCTCACCTTTGAATTATCATCTTTTGCAGTGTCATAGTTGTGATCCTTTAGCATGTTGTACACCAAGTCGTCTTCATTACATTGCTCGTTATGTTCATTCAATCTTTGCTCCATTGATTGCATTTCCGACATAGAAAAGCTAGGAAGGGGGTCTGCAAAGGAAAACAAAATGTAAATGATTTTTAAAAAAAAATGAATTCACTTCCTGCAATGTTGTATACAAGGGCAACCTCATGTGTGATAAAAAAAAAAAGCTCCAAAATCCAGGTCATGCCCATCTGTGTGGAGTTTGCATGTTCTCCCCAGGCCTGCGTGGGTTTCCTTTGGGTACTCTGGTTTCCTCCCACATTCCAAAGACATGCATTGTAGGCTAGCTGATTGGACGCTCTAAATTGCCCATAGATATGTAGGAAATAAATCTTTCTCACTCGCATGCACACGCACACACGTGTTTGCACTCCACTATGAAAACAGAATATTAATGCATGTTACTGCACATTTTAGGACCCACAAAGGAAGCAAAACATACCACACTGAACGGCTATGTCACGCATCTTCGGACAGCTACTTTGGCCGGACCAAGTGATCGCTACGATTTTTGCAGCCTCCGTTTGCCTACATATTGTTTTAAGAGCCTCGTTTTCTGTCTTGACTTTTGATAATTCAGCCTTTAATTCCTCGACCATAGTTTCAAAAAGTTTTGTGGTTTCTGCTATCGTACTCTTCACTACACTCTCCATGAAGGAGGTGTATTTCGTTTGGAAATCGTCCGTTGACATTGTAATATGATTCCTAAGCTTGCGTTACAAAAAAATGGGTCCACATTTAGCGGTATTTAAAAAATCTACATTGAAATGCGGCTTGAAGACTGTCCTCAACATGGCATCCGTGGCAGATTTTGTTGTATGCGAAATGTGTGACGCACATCTGCTGCGGTCCTGTGTTTACAAAAACGCGCATGCGTCAAGACCTTCTTCTAAATCTAATCTAAACCGTCCTTATTGCAACTCACTATAGAACTATAATTTGACGTTTCTTTTTAGTGAAGAACTATATTTGATTCCATTATAAAAAAAACAATTTAATAGTGCGTCCTGGGCAGTCTGACACAAGAAGGCCGTCATATCGGTGCGCCATCTAACCCACTTTTTTTTTTTTAGACATCTTGCCATTTCTACTACTACATTCATTCATTCCCGATCCGCCTTATCATCCTTAGGGTCACAGGGGGTGCTGGAGCCCATCTCGGCCAACTCCAGACCAGAGGCGGGGTACACCCTGAATAGAAGCTATTAATATTTCAACGCGTTTATGCAGTATTTGGGTATTGGTGTCAAAGCGCGTTAGTTATTCCTGGCTTTATAGGACACCGTCGTACGTCATCGTTTAAAAAAAAAACAACCGGAAAACCATCTAGTCAAAATTCGTGTTTAGAGCCTTGGTTTGCTGCCTTTGTTCCTACATTGGGGAATTGTATGAATTTTCTTTCTCTTAAAATACAAATCACACGAATGACAACATATGTAGGTCGATCGATTCTTTTAGCTCGTCGATTATTTTAACTCGTCGATTCTTTTTGCTCGCTCCTACGTTGTCTGCAAGTGGATCTCACTCAAAAAGGAGTTTTCAACGTGGATGTTACGAATTGATAAGATATTAGTTGCCACATGCATCTAATTTAGTTTCAATTTCACACTAAACGTACGCGCAGATCTTCTCGTCATGTCAGATTTGGAAAAACTCACTCTTGCCTTGCAGGCTCAACTCTTAGACGTTTTAGAAAGTGTGGTAAAGTCTGCCATGCATAAGATCACAGATCTGGTACAACACGGTTTTTTGGAAGAGGTAAAACGCAGTAACCAGGAGTTGGAGACGCTACGGATGAAGTTGGAACAGGCTGAGATCAGATTAATTGATCTTGGTGTCGATAAAAGAAAAGCAAACGGCACATTTCTTAATATTCCAAGTGATGGAAACGGCAACACTTCAGAAGAAATGCCAGTGGAGCTGCATAGCGGTAAGAAATACCCGTAAAAACATTCATCCACATGAATCACAACCATGACTTTTATTTTCAGATGTTTTGATGTCCTTTAGTGGACAAACGAAAAGCGACTCAACTGAAAGATTGACTGGCAGCCAACTCTGTGTAAGGGAATCAGAGGCCGATGAACCTCCAACCATTCTCAACCCAGCAAAGGAGGAAACACATGTAATTATATACTTTATCTGTTAAGCATAAAGGGTGTTCATTCAGGGTTTGTGTTTTTTTGGGGAAAAAATCAAGTACATGTCATTCTGGCATGAGGTAGGCTATCAGTACTTGCAGCTCAACTTGTTTGTTCCAGAATAGTAATCCACTTTCCATAGTCTCCCAATTGAGATCTCATCAACTTTGCACAATAGCAACCAGGAAGATGTTGTCTCTGACTGCATACCAGTTTAAGAAGCATCATGGCAATCAAACTGCTCTAAAGCATATATACATTATACACAGGCAATGCATGTCAACTTTTTCAAAACAACCTTTCTTAAATACTTTGGTGTATCACCACAAATGAAAACACAAAATTCTAGGAAAAAGGCTTTACAATGTAGCGGTCCATTGCAATCTTCTGATTAATGCTTTTGGACTCTCTGGAGTTGTGGTTGAATCTTGAGCAAGGGATATTTGAGTTTGCAAAAATACAAAATCCCAATGGGCACCCTGTATATTCATTAGAATAAATCACTAGGTTTTCCAATCTTTAAACATTCAAATGAAAAATGAGGCAAATAAAATATAGACACATTGTAAGCATTTTTTTGTGGTCATTTTGATTTTCTAGAGCGAAGAACATGCCATTGTGATGCCGACTGTGAAGAAAGAAAGTAAGTTGTAAATCTTCCTCTGCATGATGGAGAATGAAACATTACCTCTGATGGAGAGAAATGTTTTGTTCTGTCATTTCTAACGCGTGCATGCACACTCACAGCATGATACAGTTCAGTTTTAATCAGCCAGGTTGAACTCCATAAATAAACCCTGTTAAATTAGTACAGTACCTATTAAAGCACAATCACATATACATTCACACATAAGGTTTAACTTTTCAAACAAGGATAAAACTAATTATCTTAGTTAAACTGTAAACTATTGTCCTCATTTCCAGATGAAGAAGGACCTGATTCTCTCAGTGAAAATATGAGTCATGAATATTCAGGCAATGGCCAGGAAACCATGAAAGCCGACGTGTTATCTAACAATGACATTGAGACAGACCTACATATTTTAAATGCTTGCAACAATCCTGAAGGGCTGGAGACCTCAGACACACCAACAGATATTCTGGTGAATGCGCATACCAACCGGATGGGCCTCCGTCCTCATCAACACAGAGTTAGACCTGATGGGGAGTGTCATACAGCCAAAACCAACTGTTCCTCACAGCAAGCAATTCAGCAAGTAGACTATATGACACAATCAGGAACGAGCAGAGATCATCTTATTCCTTCTCAGTCCTCTATACAAAGAACGCTAAATGGCGTCTCACTCCGTGTTTCACTTAAGCCTGAGGTATTTCTGTCTTCAGATGATGGTGTTGGCAACCAACAAGTGAACATGATTGTGCCAACAAAGCCTGTTTTCCCATGTTCAGTAAAACAAATGTCAATTCCTTCAAACACTCTAATCCCAGAGAGTTTGCAGCATTCTGAAGATGTCACGTGTAATCGACTGC